>NC_133775.1:6891162-6908179 GCF_003597395.2 Chelonoidis abingdonii
CCGGCGGTCTGTAGCACACCCCAAGCACTATCTCAGGGGAAGCTCTAGTAGCTTTTTTACCCAGTGTGATTTTTGCCCAGACAGACTCTGTCTTGTCCATTCCATCACTTCTTATTTCTTTACAGTTCACCTCATCATTGATGTACAAGGCTACTCCACCACCTTTGCCTTTCTTCCTGTCTTTTCTTGTCTCTGAACGAGATGAAGACAGAGGCACTCTTGATGAAGGAATAGCCCCTGTGGATTTATTAACCAGGATTAGCAATTCCAGCCTATTTTTAAATCCAGGTTTATTATTGTAGTTATTGGCAATAGCAGAATTTTTCTCTTCCCCTTTGACACACGATAGCAAGAGGGATGTGCTCAAAAGTTTGCTTTTGTGTGGAACATTCTTTAAACACAGTTAACCATTTAACCCTAAAGCAAATACTGATTTGTGCTGCTCATAACACACACACAGACATGCACAGTTGTTTGTATAGTTTTGTTTTTTGTAATAATGACTGAAGGAAGACAGCCCTTGGAAAATATGGTGGAGCCAACACAAATGATTTGTGCCCGTCTCTTGAGTGGCTATTTTGGAGAATGAAAGTGTTTGCTCTTTTTCAGGAAATGGAAAAGACGTAGGTTTCTCTGCAAGTAGCACAGGAAATGTGACATTCAAATAGTGTGTCAAACTGCTGAATGGTTCAATGAAGTCAACTTAATCCATGAGTATGAAAAAGCAGCATGAAAGTATACAGCGGAGTCCCTTGGGCTCAAGGTAACAACTTTTGTTAGACTCCATAAGTGGTGGCTTCAGCCATCCCCTTGTGCTGGAACTATGTCAGATCTCAGATGTGAAGCTGTATCTGTCTTAAGGCCTTGGCTACGCTGAAAAGGTTTGCCAATATAGTTCTACTGATGAGCTTTCCCAGAGTAGATGCAGTTTATACGGGAAAAAAAGTCCTTTTTGCTGCCATAGCTTATGCGTGTTTCCTTAAGCATAATAAGCTATGTTGGCAAAAGGATTTTTTTTCACCTTTATAGTTAGAGATTACACATTAGCCATGTTGGCAAATAATTACATCCATTGCAACCATAGCTATGCCGGCAAACCTGAGTGTATAGGAGACCTCAAAGCTCCTCAGGGAACACCTGAGTACTGCAGGAAGGGGGTATTGGTGGTTCATTAGGTGGTGATCTGCTTGTCTGATTCAATGTAGAATCAATACCTCAGATTGGTAGGAGGTCTTCTAGAGACAGTTGAGGTCACGACCACTCCTGAAATAGCCTGTAATATTTATCTCACATTCATACAAGTGCCAATGCTGAGGCCCATTCTAAATTCCAGCACAGGTAATCACATCCTTCCAACCTAAATTTCCTCTGCAATTTCATTTAGATATGATTGTATTCTATGATGCCTTCCTAAGGTATGGTGTATTGATATCATATACAGTTAGTTGCAGTCTTCCTCACTTTACATATAGAGACTCTCTAGTAGTGAGATGATACTTATTTTCATCACCAAATTAAGCAGTCATTGAAAAGTGATTTGGAAGTTAAATACATGGCACATATTTAAAATTTTTGGTAAAATTCTATGTTACTTTATGCCTAATCCCTCTTCTGGCCATTCATTGTAGCCAGTGTTAAAATTCTACTAGGCTTTCATTTAGATTGTAGGCTGCTTTGGGCTCAGATTGTCTTTCTCCTGTGTGCAGCTCTGAGCACAGTCATTGCTGCTTAAATAATGGTAACAAAAAGTCTCGAGGCCTAAACTCTTTCTGTGCTAATCTGGCCTATATCTGGAATAACTCTGTTGAATTCAGTCAAGTCAGTGTTCAATGAAGGTGAAATTCACATTTGGGCAGAGAACCAAGTGAAGCCCTCTGTATTACATAAGATTCCAAAATAAGATTTGAAGCAACATCTAAGCCTCGTGTTGGCACTTTGCGTAGGGGTGAATTTCACTCTGGTTGAAGAAGTTGAGATAGTTAAGTCCAAAGCTGCTTCAGAAGAGGGATCTCACAAAACTCAGTGACTGGACAACTAAATGACAGATGAAATTAAATGTTGAGACGTGCAAAGCAATGAACACTGGAAAACTTAATCCAAGATATACATACAAAATTTTGGGGTCTAAATTATCTGTTACCATTCAAAAAATGTCTTGGAGTCATCATGGAGAGTTCTCTGAAAACATCTCAATGTGCAGCGGCAGTCAAAAGAGCTAACAATATTAGGAACCAAGAGGAAAGGGATAGATAAGATTGAAAATATCGTAATACTACTATCTAAATCTGAAACACCCATACCTTGGAAACTGTGTGCAGTTCTGGTTGCCCCATCTCAAAAAAGATGTACTCAAATTGGAAAAGGTACAGAGAAAGGTAACAAAAATGGTTCAGGGGTATGGAACAGCTTCCATATGAGGAGAGATTAAAAAGATGGTCTGCTCATCTTGGAAAAGAAATGACTAAGGGGGGATATGCAAGAGGTCTTTAAAATCATGACTGGTGGGGAGAAAGTGAATAAGGAAGTGTTATTTGCCTCTTCACATAACTCAAGAACCAGGAGTCACTCAATAAAGTTAATAGCAGTTAAAACAAACCTAAGGAAGTACTTCATGCAACATGTTGGCAGGGGGTGTTGTGAAGGCCAAAAGTATAACTGGGTTCAAAAAAATTAGACAAATTCCTGGAGGATAGGTCCATAAATAGCTATTAGCCAAGATGGTTAGGGTTGCAATTCCATGCTGTGTGTGTCTCTAAACCTCCAACTGCCAGAAGCTGGGACTGGACAAGAGATGGATCACTCATTAATTGCCTTGTTCTGTTCTTTCCCTTTAAAACATCTGGCACTGGCCACTGCTGGAAGACAAGTTACTGGGCTAGATGGACCATTGGTCTGACCCAGGATGGCTGATCTAATGAGTCACTTCCAAAGCTTGGATAAGACACTTGTTTGCTCCTGATTTTCTACACTATGCTCAGATCACACCTTTCAATCACAGGAGCACATAAAGCATAGCTCAGTTGGGCATGCATTAGGCTGAAGATTTTATGGTCTCTGGTTCAGTGCTGGGTTTTGGTAACTCCTCAACCTCCTTTAGGTCACACTAGATGATTGTGTGGCCCCTTCTGGCCTTAAACTCTGTGAGAAAGCTGGAATAAACAGAAGCCTTAATTGCGTTCTGGCCTAAACAAGCAGAACTTGGATTTTGCAGTATTCTTCATATAGCAGTTTTCCTAAACTATTTGTTTTTTGCTCACCTCTGATTCTCCCACCCCATATTTTTCTTTCTTGGATAAGTCCCCTTTGTTGATGCAAAACAAGCAACTTTTAAAGAAGCTAGGCCAAAATTTACAACCTAGGATTCTTGAAGTTAGGCACCTAAACCAACGGAGCCTGGTTTTCAGAGACATTGAGCATCTACAACCCCCTGGGGTGTCCTCTGGATCTGTGAGAGCTGGGAAATCCCTGAGAATCGGACCATTCAATTTGCAGGTGCCTATTTGTAAATAGCTACTCTCATGCTATATGTTCATCCACTTTTCTACAGGACATTTTTCCCACTCCATGTATTGCTGTAGAATTTCCTTAGTTATGATTAGGTGGACAGAAGGTGGTCCTCCTTTAGCCATGTTGGCTTGCACTCAGTGGATCATATAGTAAGGTTTACCAGGTTACCACTTGGCCAACATCCTTCCCAAAGACCAAGCCAGCTTACTTCTTTGGGATGGTTACACGTCTCTAATACTGGCACTAGACTCCCATGAACTCCCACCTGTTCTCTGGCCATCATTCTAGTTTGCTTTCCTTATACTAGGATGGAATTTTCCATTGAAAAGCCTTTGCAACAAAAAAACGGGGTTTCAGCTCAATGTAAAATTTGGATTTTTTCACTGAAATCAGCTGACTGCCCCCCATCGAAAAAGTTCCATTTGGAAATGATGCCACAGTGCATCATGAGAGATGTAGTGCCAGTGCCTCATATTTCCCCAGCATAGAACAGGCTGGACTACACCTTCCATGATAGGCCATGACCAGGATGCACCACCCTCACCCAAAGGGGAACAATCAAATGAAGGAGGCCAGACCATAGGAGAAAATGAGACCATGAAGCACTATGGAAGCATTTTCAAATAAAAACTTATTGAATTTTGACTGAAATGTTTTGACATTTGAATTTCTGTTGAAGACAGCAACAATTTCCCTGCAAGATGTAGCAAAACTCTCCCCCACACTCCCACACCTGCCCTGGTTTCACTGAAATTTTCCATGGAAAGAAAGAAACCGATTTTAACTACCTCCCTGTAATGCTGATGTTAGGGCTTCAAATGTTGTTCAGAAAGAAGACTACCCATCTTGCCTATAGTATGTGACTTCTTGTAAAGGGTCCATGAATCTGGGATGCTGCTTTTGCCAGCGGTAGGAGGCAGCACCCAGCAGTAAACATCTCACAAAATTATGCGTGTTCTTCAAGAGAAGTATCAGGACTTTCTGCTAATTGCAAAAATACATAATGGATGCCTACAGCATCTGTTATATATTCTAGAACAAGGTTTCATCCATAAGTAAACTCTGAACAAACAGTAAGATTATGTAAAAGCTGCAAAGAGTCCTGTGGCACTTTATAGACTAACAGACTAAGATTACGGTAATTGTAAATGTTCCAATGTGTCTGCCACCCATGTGCCCTACAGTTCAATTTTATTTTAAAAATACACATATATTTACCTTGCAGTGAGGGAAGAGAGTTGTTTATCGTGCTAGCGTGTGAAAATCCACTACCTGGAAAAGTCCTGGCTGCTAGATTTTTAGCTGTGCCTCTGGAAGCAAGAACTATTCAGTCTCTGGAGGTATGAGTTACCTCATTGCAACTGTTCAAATTTACCACCAGAGGGGGTGCTGGGTTCATAAAGAAGGGACGCTAGAGGTAATAATGTGTATCATAGTGTATACTAAAAATGTTTCCTATGTGCCAGTATATAAGTGTATGATTTTTATGTTTGGGCACATGTGAACATATTTGTTCCCAATAAACAGGAATGACAACTGATGTATTTTCAATGCAGAGAGAAATCTGCTGTATTTCTAAAATGGCAATAGTTAGTATTTGAATGTATTTTTGTCAGTTTATTACTTTTAATAGCAGCAATTAGTGAATGCCAATTTCTTTTTAGAGGGTTTGGTGCCACTCTCACCACAATGTAGCTTCTGTTGTAAATCTGCTAGCCACCTGGCCTAGATTAATAAACTAGGGTGAAACCTACCTCTGGGTGAAGGACACTGAACAAAATGTACCTGTATTGTGCAAATGACATGATAAGGCTGCATGAACCAAAGGGGTCAATGAAGCCTATGGGGTCTGGGAGGTAGGCTTTGTGTTGGATGTGAACAGGGTTCTAAAGAGGGGAGTATGGGGCATGAGACTACTTGGTACAGCTGATCAGGAAATGGTGAGGGGTCCCGTCCCCCATGAATTTTTTTTAGAAAAGGGAAGTAAATTGGCAAATCAAAAACTTGTTTTGCCTTTCAGCAACTGAAAATTGTATTTTTTTTTCACAATCCCATCTTCCTCCCTGCCAATGGGCAGTTTCCGTTTTGATGAAAAAGCCATTTTGATGGAAAATTTACAAATAGTTCTACTCCTAGAGCCATGCCTGCCTGGATCCATCGATTGGGAATCCCCACATGAGTGCCCCCCTCCCCGCCATGCCAGCTGGAGTAGAGGCACTGCTGCAACCTCCCATGGCTACAGTCCCATCCCATTCTAGAAATGATCAGAACTCTTTTTTTTTTAATGCCTTTAAATTATTGAAACATTAGCATGTCTGCTAGGTAGTTAAAATATCCCCATTTTACAGATGGGGAAATGGAGACCTGGAGAGAGGAAGTGACTCGCCCACAGTTATGTTTGCTGCTGTTTCACCCATTGCAGCATCTCTGTAGATGTCCCGGTGCTGCACTTTGCGCCTGGGCCAAGACAACTGCCCTGTCTGTCTCCCTCCCTAAGGAGTGATCCTGCTCAGCCAGGTGCTAGTGTTTACTTGATGCAACAATTCAGTTATTCCTTTACACAAGCAGCTGCTGCTAATCCAGAGCCCTGCCTTCCACCATGGAAATTACCTTTGATCTCTACAGCCACGCCCTGGGAAGAGCTGATGTATAGACCTCTACAACGGAAGCCATTTGCAGTGCACAATACCACTGTATTGCCAACCCCAACCATTCAAAAATCACGAGGTTTTTTTTAAACAATACTTTTGGGGTTCTTTCTGAGCCTTTACAATGTGGTAAGGCCATGTTTTCTAGTTTTTTCCCACAACCAGGGCTAGAAATGTACTTTTTTATAAAGGAAAGCTGGGAATCTCTGGTAATCACCTGACTCCAGGAGCTGGGGATTTAAGCAAAACACCAAATATTGCAAGTTTCACAATAAAATTGCAAGAGGTGACAAGAATACAATAAGTTTTATTGGTTGGACAAAACCCAGGAATTATGCTGCATTTTCTTGAGTGCCAGCTTCTGGTAGCTTGTCTATTAGCTAATTGTACATCTATACAGCTAGAACTCTCTTGCAGTATGTACCACCTCCTTACAAAACAACAACAGCTGCTCCATGCAGTACCCATCCTCACATCTCGCAGCTCAAACTTTCCACATGTATCCTCATCGTTTGCCAGAAATTAAGCCACCTGCAGCTAAAATCAGAGACTGGAATTTGAAAATAACCAATCTACAAATAGACACTGTCATAGCTCTAAGGCTTTATCATAAGTATTTTACTGGACACAGGAATTAGCAGCTGTCTCAGGCCACCTTCTCAGAACCCCTATGCTTTTTAATTTTCTCAGCCTTGTTTCAATACAACTCCGGCAGTGCTCTGTAAGTGGATATTTATCCCCTTTGTGGAAGAACATTAAATATAAGGTAAAGGGCTGGGGCTAGCCATCTGGCTTGAGGATATCGCTTAGTTCACATTGGGCGAGGGGAATTTGAAGCATAAAATCAGGACTAAAATACAGGGTAAGAATTGGAGCTGTCTAGAAAATGGAAATCAACTTCCTTCAAAAACTTTTGCATTTTTGAAAAAAAAAAATCGTCCCAAATCAGGAGGAAAAGTACAAAAACAAAACCCCACAATTTTTGGCAGGAAGGGATTTCCAGAAAAAGAATCCATTTTGGAAGACCTGAAATAGTATTTTTCGGCTTCCCAGCTGCCTGCTTGAAGAGTCGTGTCAATTTCTTTCTTTCTCCCTGCAGGCAGGAAGTATAATTGATTAAGGGCCTTCCCCACTTCCCCCCAGTTGCCTGAAATTGACAAGAGCTTTCCAGGCAGGGAGCCTTCATTTCATTTTCCCCGTAGAGAATCAATTTTGATTTGCATAATTGAAATTTTCTCACAGAAAATTTTGATTTTTGCAAAAAGGGCATTTTTCACAGAAAAGTCATCCTGATGGAAAATTCCCAACCAGCTCTAGTAAGAAAAATATTCTGCACTTACATAACCCCTTCCATTTGATTCTTTATTATTGTGGCAACATTTAAAGACTTCAGCCAGGAATCAGGGCCCCATTGTACTGTGTAGTGTAAAACAAGTAACACAAAGATGGTCCCTGGCCCGAGAGCTCCCAACCTAGGATTTTAACACCATGCAACAGATGAATAAACTCGCATCTGGGATGTGTGGGGGAGGAAAGTAACAGTAGAGACAAGTGTGTTAGCCTAAATCTAAGCAATGTAGAGTGCTTGACCAAGGTATGTAGCATTATCTCCCTATTACAGATGGGGAAACTGAGGCACAGAGCAATTCAGAAACTTGGCCCCGGACACAGCCTGAGCCGGTAGTGAAGAGAGAAATAAATCCCATCTACACACACAAATGGCACTGAATCGGTTTCTAAATCAATGTAGTTAAATGGATAAAGCTCCATTGAACATACTTACATCATCTTAAGAGAGCCTTATATTGCTATAACTTAGCTAATTCAAAATGGTTTAAGAGTTAGTTACGGCGGTTAAACAACAGCAATGCAGGAAACAGATATTGGTAAAATTGCTGCAATTTCTGTGTAGACAAGACCACAAATTGGATTAGATTAGCCAAGGGTGAATCACCCAAGGTTTAGTTTGTGCTGAATAAACATCCAGAAGCTCTGACTTTTGTCCAAAGTGGAGAAATTTAGCTGGGAAACTCACCAAAGCAGGCTCTCTGGTGAGATTGCCTGTGTCAGGAGAGAGATACCTTGAGAATAGATTAATGGGAGTTACATTCATAGGCTGAGAACAGAAGTAAGACCCCCTCCAAAACCCCCAAAAAAACCTCTTATCTCCTCACCTTGCCTGACCCACACCAACCAAATGTTCATCCCCACTGAGGAATGAAAGACTAGATAGTTACACTTCAGATTACATGTATTTTAAAGTGAGTAAGGACGTCATTTAATTAAACCGATAAGGCCCAAGTGACCTTAATAAAAAATTGGGAGATAACTTCAGTATTCAAAATGAGATAAAAAGAGACTGAGTGAGGACTGCAGCTGACCTTCTGATAGAGAATATTACAGGTGATAGTGAATGCCTGCAGGTTGGGACAGTTGGTTAATTTCTGCCACATGTGTAGGAGGTCACCACTGCTGTTAACAGCAGTAGACAGAAGGCATATTAAGATGCACAATTAAGTTGGTTGTCATTCTTCCATCAAGAGTAATTAATTAACTGGTGTCTTATCTTGCCTGCAGTTCTCTTCTGGACTGGCCAGCTCTGCAATAAGGTGGCATATGAAAAAAAAATTATAATAAAGCCTAGGTGGGGAGGGGAAGAGAGGGAAGGGGACTCTATCAAGGAACCTGATTCTGTCAACTTTATGTAACTTACCAGTGACTGTGTTGTGTGTCCCTCTCTGTGCTTTTTCCACAGAGGATAAGAGTTTGTTGCTAAGCAAGCTTTGGTCTTTAGCTCAAGAGCTAGCACTTGGTGCTTTCAGCTCTGAAGAGCCCTGGATCAATCCCTGATGTATTAGCCAAGATGATGGCCAAGCCTGTTTGTGTAATGAGAAGAGTAAATAGCTGGGTCCCCCAAAGATCTGTACTGGGACCTGTGCTGTTCAGCATGTTCATTAATGATCTGGAAAAGGGAGTGAACAATGAAGTGGCAAAGTTTGCAGATGATACAAAATTATTCAAGACAGTTAAGGCCAAAAGCTGGCTGGAAGAGCTACAAAGGAATCTCACAAAACTGGGCAACAAAATGGCAGATGAGATTTGACACTCATAAATGCAAAATAATACACACTGGAAACATAATCCCAACTACACATATAACAATGGGTTCTATATTAGCTGTTACCAAATAGGAAACAGATCTTGGAGTCACTGTGGATAGTTCTCTGCAAACTTCTGCCTAGTGTGCAGCAGTGGTCAAAAAGGCTAAGAGAATGTTAGGAATGATTAGGAACAGGATGGAAAATAAGACAAAAAATTATAATGCTGCTTTATAAATTGCTGGTGTCCCAACGCCTTGAATATTGTGTCCAGTGCTGATCACCCCATCTGAAAAAGGAGATAGTGGAACTGGAAAAGGTTCAGAGAAGGGCAACAGAGCTGATCAAGGATCTGGAACAGCTTCCATACGAGGTGAGACTAAAAAGATTAGGGCAGTTCAGTGTAGACAAGAGATGACACAGATGGGGGGTATGAAGGAAATCTATAAAATCATGAATGGTGTGGAAAAAATGAACGGGGAAGTGTTACATACTCATTCCCATAATACAAAAACCAGGGTCACCTGGTGAAATTAAGACAGCAGGTTTAATACAAACAAAAGGAAGTTCATTTTTACTCAACACACAACTAACGTGTGTAACTCATTGCAATGGGATGTTGCGATGACCGAAAGTATAGCTCATAACTTCATGGAGGAGAGATCTATCAGTGGTTATTAGCCAAGATGGTCAGGGCTGCAACCCCATGCTCAGGGCAAGCCTAACCCTCTGACTGCCAGAAGCTGGGAGCAGGAAAACGGAGAGAGATTACTCTGTAATTGCCCAGTGGTGTATTTTCCCCAGTATGGGTCACTGTCAGAGATAGGATACTGTGTATGGGCAGTGTATGACTCCTCCTTTTGGGGAGGCTGGGTGTGCCCGGACTATGGCCCCGCTCTGAGGCCCCTCCCTGCTTGATCCCACCCATACTCCACCTCTGGCCCCACTCAGCCCCCTCCCCCACCACTCATGCATCTTTGCCTCCTCCCCCAGCCCCATCCATCTGCTGGTGGGCTAGCTGCTCACCGCTTACATGCCCCTCTTCACCCCCTCCCAAGATGCCCCCATGTGGGTGGTGCGAAGACAGGAAGAGGCGACGGGAGGGCGGGGCCTCTGGGGGAAGAGGACAAGCATGAACAAGGCCATAGCTGGGCCACCCACCCTTTCGGCAGCGGCGTGCTCCAAAGGCGGTGGACTGGCTGTTTGGGGAGGCTTAGCCTCCTGGCCTCTTATGCCCGCCGCCTATGATACTGTGCTATGGTCTGATCTAGTGTGGCAGCTCTTATGTTCAAACATGTGACCAGTCCTACTGAAGTCAGTGTAGCTACTCACCTGCTTAAAGTGGAGGTATTTGCAGGACTGGAACCTAAGTAGTCAAGACAAAGAAAATATTATCCCCATTCCACAGGTGTGGGAGGGATTGCCAAATACAGACATGCTGTGTAAACACGGAATAGTCCCTGAAATGACATCCAAGTGACATCTCTGGGAGTGGAAGATGCCACCAATAAACAGTGGAAATAACTTTTTTTTTTGAAGGCTAATAAAGCCAAAAGCTTTTTATTATTTTAAGGGAGCCTCTCCAGGCCTCTGACCTTTAAGTACATATTGAAGACTAGCTGCCATGAAGATTTAGTCTGGATCCAAATCCCGTCACCTCTTGCCTTTCTTCCCTAGAATGGGAGCTGTCATCACACTGCTGAAGCTTTTAAGTCGGCTTGAATGCTGGGTGTCTTTCTTGCTTAATAAAAAAAAGACAAAAAAGACCAGAGACGGCACATGAGGTCATCGTTCTATTTTAAGGTGGCTTTTCGTATTTACCTGGTCTCCACCTCCTTGTGATTCAGGCGAACAAAAGTTCCTGTTGAAAGGCTCATCTGACTGAAAGGCAAAAGCAAAGCTTGTATCTTCTTCAATAGAGCCGTTGTTCCCGACACCGAGGCCTCCCAAAGCGAATGTCATTTGGAGGAGTGGGGGAGGGGGGAATGGTTTGTTGTAAACTCTTTGGCTCGTGTGTGAGCCCCCTCAGTCCAGGTCTGGCTTCAGAAGGAACCCTTGACCAATGCCTGCCTCGCAGAGGAATAGACTGCAGAGCTGTGGCAAGTAGCGAGTGTTTTCCTCTCTTCTGAGATTGACACAGGTCCTGCAGTTGACGGTTCACCAGCCAGAAATCCTTCATTCGCAGCTCCCGGATGAAAAACATTCCCATGGAAACTGTTGGAAAATATTATTTAACACATCCTAAATAATAAAAAGCAATCACTAGTGAATAAGAAATTCTCAGTGACAAAGCAGCTGATGATTTGGCCTTGATCTCTTCATCACCAGACACTACCAGGAGTGCAACTGGTCTGGCTCAAGCTATAACAGGATGTGGAACTGGCTACAGCAACAGCTATTGCAGCATGGACATCTGGTAATAATTCCACTGCTCCAGCCACCAGACCTTCTCTTTCAATAGCCATGATAAATTGAACGGACAGACAGGAATTAAAGCACTGGGCTGATACTTGGGAGAACTGGTTTCAAACCTTGCTCTGCCACAAGCTCCCTGTATGACCACGGGCAAGTATAGTGGGTGGTTACCCACTCCTCCCCTGAGGGGTATAAAACAGCCCTGGAGGATGCCTGGGCTGATTGGGAGGAAGCAGGCTAAGCTGGGGCCACGCCCCAGTCAGGGCCAAACTGGGCCTATAAAGGCTTGAGCCAGAAGCTCAAGCAGACAGTCTGTCTCTGTGTTCAGAGAGAGAAGGGCCTGGCTGTAGGGAGCTTAGCTTGGTATCTGGAGTGGAGAAGGGCTGGGGAAAGGCTAAGGGAGCTGGGGAGCTCTGGCCTAGGAAAGCCCCAGGCTGCAGGCCTGGTATGGCCTATTAGGTACTGGGTTGTAGGGGCAGCCCATAGGTAGCCAGAGGCAGCAGATCCAAACCCCTTTGCCTGTGATGAGTGGCTTATACTGCAGTCTGCCCCAGGGAGTGGGGGCTAGATGAGGATTGACAGTAGCTCAGCCTGAGGCAAGGTGGGGATAGTGGGTGGGCGTTCCCCAGGGAGGGGACATCCTGAGACTGAGGGGTGTACAGCCAGGGGGCTGCACCCCAGATAATGGGGCATTGGGTCCGGGAGGGACATGGGGGTCAAGCAACAGCAGGACACCAGCCTGCAGAGGGCACTCCAGAGGCTGGATGAGCTAATTCACCAAGACAACCAGTAGGAGGTGCTGCGGTGGTGAGTCCTAACCTTATCACAGCAAGTCACTTAGTCTCTCTCTGGTTCATTTGCCCTTCTACAAAAAAAAAAAGAGGTAATAATACCGACCTTGTCTGTTTAGACTGCAAGCTCGTTGGGACAGAGACTTTCTCGTGCTATGTGTATGTGCAGCACCCAGCACAAAGGGGTCCTGACCTTGCCTGGGGCCCCTAGGTCCTGCTCGTATACAGATAACAAGGAACAATATTCCTGAATACAAGGAAACCCCATTCAATAAATGACTGCTCTGCATTTTTGATTCTTCTAGCCAAAGATCTCAAAGCATTTTTGCAAACATACTAATTAATTTAATATGGGAAGGGGGAAAAATTCTCCTCTTTACCAATGGTAAAGTGAGGCACAAACCAGCATTATTTTTACCCATTAGGACAGAGTGAGGCATAGAACCCAGACCTTTTGATTCCCACTTCTCATCCTTAGTCACAAACCATTTACTTAGATTGTAAGCCTCTTGGGGCAGGGAACTACCTTTTTGTTCAGTGTTTGTACAGCCCCTAGCACAATGGCATCCTGGTAAGGCTCTTAGGTGCAGTGGTAATACAAAGAATAAATCATAATAATCCTTCCTTTTCAGGTACCTCTTGCTGTTGCATACCTATGCCAACATTGTAGGCATGGCAATGCCAGGTATATAATCCTTTATAAAATTCATGGCACCTGATCAGCCAGTGCTATTATTGATCAGCTGGAATCAGACTTAGATCACTGCGCCATTTCATATAGGCCATTAAACCTAGGCCTACAGATCAATTCTGGCTACTTACTTTACTGACATAGGCTGAATCTGAATCTGGTCCTGGAGGTGAAAAGTTGTGTGCAAATGGACACCACAAAAAACCAAAGTTGGGTTAAAACAGGAATCAACCAAACACACACTGTTATTTGCAAAAGAAAATATTGATGGCTTAGTGGGTGTATTTTTCTTGTAAATTACCAAATTAGCTGATTAGGTAATTAGGCACCCCTAGTGGGCTCTGGCACATCCAATGAAATCATCTGCAGGTAGAGACAGCACGGTCCAGTTTATATGGGCACTCAGAAAACCTGGCTTCTGTTCTGAACCCTGCTGGGTAACCTTGGTCAAATCACAGAGGGAATCTCTGTGACTCTAATCTCCTTCCACGCTTCATCAGTCTTGTCTGTTTAGTCCTTACTCAAAGAACTGATGATCGATCTCTTAATATGTTTATGCTTTGGCTAGCATGTTGGGAGCTCTCTAATACCAATCCGTATCTGTTGCTCTATAACCGGAGGACCCAGCCCTAGAATCTAAGCAGCCCTGAAATTTGCAGGGAGAAAGAGGTTGAAATTTGAGGGGAAAGGGTTTCCAGTTGGAGCAAGTCTTGAGTTTTGCAGCTTGGCATGATCTCTATCATAAACCCACTTTTAGACTTCTGGTTCTTCAAAATCATTTAACCAGTCCACTGGATGACAATACAAATAGTGAAATGCAAACAGGAAATGTTAACAGTAGGCTAAATTTCCAAGCGCCCTTATGTCAAGAGTCCATTAAATGAATGACTTGACAGTGAAATGAGGATTGCTTAACTGAAAACGAAAATAAAAGGTCATCTGAGCTCCGAACAGGACCTGGCTGGCAGCTTGGACAAAAGGCGAAATCTTGCTGCCTTTCGTGTGTCAGGCTAATGAGAGGTGATCTCGCCAAGTCATTCAGAAAATCAGGTTTGCTGTAGAGGAAGAACAGAATGACAGTGAACTCATGTTATTGTGGTGTCTGCGTGGGCAGTAGAGGAGGTAATTTATCAAGAGAGAAATCAGATGCTGGATTCGAGGGATTTGGGGCCTGTCCTGAAACACGGAGAAACTGCATCCTTCAGTCACTGTTTGGGGAGCACAAAATGCATCTGCCCTGAACCACAGTTTAGTGTGAATCCGTCGCCGCAGGGCCAGATCTGTGTCCTGCATGTGCTTAAGTCTCTTGCTGGACTGGGGCCAGCATGCTCAGTATCATGTAGGACAGAACCCCATGGGAAAGGAAGAGCAATAATGGGCCCCAACACTACAGGGGCTATTTAGATCCACACCTTGTTTTCATATACATGTGAATAATAAAACATCTGTTCATGTTAGGCTTTGTAACCCACCAGCCCCACTTCTTTTAAAAGAAAAGCTAATTGTTTTGGCATGAAGTATCGTATGATAACCTTGCTCAATGGCCCATAGAAGTCAATGGGAATTTTCCTGTTGACTTCTACAGACTTCAGTCAAGCCTAGTATCCCTTTAAAGTTTTAAACCATATGGACCTGAGCTTAGGTAGCCACATGACCATCATTACTGTGGTAGCTGAGCATCTCCCGCTCTGTAATGTATTTACTGGAGCTGTGCAGAGAATGCAAATTCTATTTCATGGAAGATTTCAAGACTTTTGAGGCTTGTTTTCATTCGGATCAGGAATGAAACCCCTGAATTTTGAAATCTCCCTGGAATAAAAGTCTGGGAAACATTTTTGTGTTGGGTTGATCCAAATGTTTTGTTTAGATGAAATTGAAATGCTTCGTGTCAGCATTTGTTTTCTAATGTGTCGTATAAAACGACATAGAAAAATCCCTGAAACAAAAAGTGATTTTGAAAGGAAAAATAGAACTGTTTTATTATTGTAAGACTTTTTTTCCCCTCCCAAAACAAAATTTCAGCGAAATTGATTTGAGATTTCAACAAAACTGACTGTCGAAGATTTTCCAACAAGCCCGTACCCCCACAACAGCAGGCGAGGTGCTGTTAACCCATTTTACAGATGGGGAACTGAAAGACAGAGTCAAAATGACTTGCCCAAGTTTTCACAGATAGCCTGTTCTGGAGCAGGGAATTGTACATAGGTCTAGCCAAGTTCCAGATTAGTGCTCTCACCCCTGGATAGTTCTTAAATGTATGTAGATTAGATGAAATGTGAAGAAAACATGGCCCACTGCAAGTATGAATGAATGAAAACTTAATGCTCAGTATGTGTCTGTATCTGGTGGATTTAAATGACATTTTCCCGTGACTATAACTTATTGCTTTGTTATTAAATGATATACTCATTTTTTTTAAAAGAAGCAATTGCATGAGTTGAATGAACATTCTGAAGGTGCTTGCCTTTTGTTAAGCAGATGTTTGTTAAATATGGGATTGTGTTGTACAGCAGAGTGTGTTTACAAAACAGGGGAGGGAGGAACCCTGAACAGTAAAAGCAGCATGATTAATATGCTGCCTTTTTATACAGTAATCTGGAAATAAAATGTGATTTGGTATTCTGTGTTCAGTTTAATTATTTCATATGAACTTGCTCTCTGTTTCTATGCGGCCCCATCAATTCCACATGTTTCCACTCCACTTCTTGCCAATAAAACTGTTTGAGTCATCAACTAGATAAATAATTGGCATCTTACAAGAGCAGACCTCTAAATCTTCATAAGCCCCAGTTGCTGGTAGTCCTGGCATAGCTTGGCTGGCTGTTTATAAACTGTAATTCTTAAACCCTAGTAATTTGCACCAACCTCATGGGACAAAGAAAAGTTAGACTGTTCCTCATTGAAACCATATCTTGGCTTATCTAGTAGAAGAATTTAACACGTTGCTCTGGAATATATTAGTATTTATCTATCAGGCTTTATAGCATCATAGTAGCTAACATATATTTAGCCTCACAGCGCACCACTGAGGTTGGAAAGTACAATCATCTCCCTTGTACAGGTGGGGAACTGGGGCACAGAGATGCTAAGTGACTTGCCCAGGTCACACAGGAAGTCTGTAGTGGAACAGGCTGATGAACCCCTGGCTAATGCTCTAATCACTTTCTGAAACTGAGGTATGCTACCTGAACTCCTACAGACTTGTTCATGATTCTCCAGTCTATTAAGATTTGCAAATTGTTTGCTGCAGTATTTGCATATTAAAGGTTATTATATTGCCTAGATCAGGACCCCATTGTAAACACCAAGACCATGTCTACACTATAAGAACGACAGAAGCACAGCTGTAGCACTGTAGTGTAGACACTCCCTCTGGTGGTGGGTGAGGTTCTGCCATTAAGGTAACTAACAAGAGGTGGTAGCTCGGTTTTTGAAAGAATTCTTCCATCAGCCGAGTGCTGCCTATGCTGGGGGTTAGTTCTGTGTAGATTTCCTCTGAAAGCTATAGCTATGCCAATGTACACTCCCAATGAGGGCTTTAAACTAGGTTCGACGGGGACAGGTGAGAAAAGCCCACAGGTAAGTGGGGAACATGAAGACCTGGGAGATGGATCAGAAGCAAGAGGGAGCGTGGGCTATAATGGCAGAGAGAAAGGAGGGTCAGGGCAAAACTGGGAGGCAAGATCAAACCAGTATCTTAGATGCCGATATACAAATGCAAGAAGTATGGGTAATAAGCAGGAAGAACTGGAAGTGCTAATAAGTAAATAAACTATGACATTGTTGGCATCACTGAAACTTGGTGGGATAATACACATGATTGGAATGTTGGTGTGGATGGGTATAGTTTGCTCAGGAAGGATAGAC
>NC_133775.1:6910664-7106496 GCF_003597395.2 Chelonoidis abingdonii
CTGGATTCGATGATCTCTTGAGGTCCCTTCCAGTCCTAGAGTCTATGCATCTATGAAGACCAGCCTTAAATCTATCCCCTCGAGCAGCAGTAGCTAGGTTGACAGAAGAATTATTTCCTTGAACTAGCGGTGTCTATGCCATGGCTCAGGTTGCATTAACTACAGCTGTCAGGTGTATTAAGTCAACCTAAGTTTTAGATATAGAGACAGTCCCTACCCCACAGAGCTCACGGTATAAATAGAAGATACAGACAAAGGAAGGACCATCCTCTCTCTTTTACAGACAGGGATCTCGGTCACGAAGAGGTTAAGCAATTTGTCGCACAAGAAGTCTATAGCAGATCAAGGCCTCAACCATAGATTTCATGAGTCCCAAGCCACATGTCTACTCACGAGACTTGCTCTCCTCCCATGGAAATGGCTTATAAACATGGATCATAGACCCTATGGAAAATCCTAAGTCAGACCAGACAGTGAAATTAAAATGGGAAATAGATTCAACCATATTTTGCAAACTCCCAAAGTTCTCATTCAAATGTCAAGTGACAGTGGTGGGGAGGGAGGCTCTGTTTTATTCAGCTAGTTCAACCCTCACTTCTCACCTACCTAAACTCTTCAGCCACATTCTGGCCTCCTTGCCATCATATTCAGTACTGACAATCGCCCAGCCTTTGTTGGCCTCCCCAGTTTTCCTCGGCTTTGTTGTAAGGGGCTGGGAACCAGCCATCACCTGTGAACTGGATGTACATCTGAGCTGTTGGAATGATTAATGTGTAATTTTAATTACATATGCACATACTATAAATTGGATGAGATGAAATACTGAGCTATGGAGGCTTGGCAGGTTTGTATTGCAATTACTTCTGCTTCTCCAGAGATGCTCTTCCATTTGATGTGAGATAACCTGATGACAGGAAGGTGAACATGGACCAATAACCAAGGGGAAAGGAAGAAAGGTCCAGTGGGTGGTTAGAGCACTAGCCTGAGCCACAGGGATCGTAGGGTCAATGGACTGCTCTGCTACAGACTTTCTGTGTGACCTTGAGCAAGTCACTTAGTCTTGCTGTGCCTCAGTTCCCCCATCTGTACAGTGAGGATAATAGTGCTCCCCTCTTCCTCACAGCAGTGTTGTGAGGATAAATACATTTAAAGATTGTGAGGTTCCCAGAGACTATGGTGACAGGAGCCATATAAGACCCTAAGAGAAAGAGGGCAAACCTTATATCACATGCTTATTCTATTCTATTTAGGTTCTTCTATCTCCAGTGGCGGCTCCAGGCACCAGCACTCCAAGTGCGTGTCTGGGGCGGCAAGCCACAGGGGGCGCCCTTCCGGTCCCTGCGAGGGCAGCAGTCAGGCTGCCTTCAGCGGCTTGCCTGAGGGAGGTGTGCCAGTCCCATGGATTCAGTGGCAATTTGGCGGTGGGTACGCTGAAGCCGCGGGACTGGCAGACATACCGCAGGCACGTTGCCGAAGGCAGCCTGCCTGCCGTGCTTGGGGCAGTCAAAAAGCTAGAGCCGCCTCGTCTATCTCCTTCATCATCACAGTATCTGGGTGCCTTCCCGCTGTGCATTAAGCAATGTAACAGCTTTCCTGCATGGTTTGTGCTTTCTCTCCTCTTCTTCGTTCTCATGGGGAGAGTTTTGTGTGCAGGAGTGGGTTCTGGTTTATTAGGGTGTACGGTGTGTGTATATATATGTATACATACATGTATTGTTGTGTAATATATGGGCCAGCTCTTGAGCAATGGCGATTTACAGCTGTCTGAGAAGCTGGCCTAAATGTCTGTCTGTTTTTCAGAAAGCTTCCATGTTACAGCTTTCTCCAAAGTGTCGCTGGCCAGTTTCACCCCCTCCGAATGTGTGCTCTCGTGTCAGCCTCCTAGCTCCGGTGTGTGATCAGCCCATGAATAGATGAACGGAAGAATGAAATGACTAAGTGCAAGCAGCGGGAGGAAGAGAAAGATGTAGAACTGACGTTGTTTGTGCCCAGGCATTAGGGAGATTCAGTGGAGTTGAAGGAATTCCCAAGAGTTTTTCAGTCTGTCTTTGCTAGGGGAATGCAAGCGGGAAGCCTCCTTCTGCTGAGTGATGGGGTGGAGGAGGCCACCCGCTACAACAGGGATATAATGTCAGTCCCATGATTAACTCCAGCAGGTATCCATAGGCTTTCTAGCGTAGAAGCGCTGAGCCTGGCACAGAATCTGGCCCTTTGATGCAGCTTGACTGAGGACTCAGGACAGCTGCAGAATCTTTCTCGGCTGGTGTCTTTCCATCAAAGGCTGATGTTAGGAGTGCGTCCGTGAAGAGCAAGTCAAAGTCTTCTGCATCTGTTCCAAACTGGACATCCAGATCTTGGACTCTCCCCACCCAAAAGTTTAGGGGTGGCTCTGAATCAGCTTATTTACAGAGACAGACCCTCAGCAGAAGGCGTGTTAAGCTACAGCCTGCACTGACCCGGGGGGAGTTCTAGGGAACACTTCCTCAGGCGCCCTCAGATACAATTGCTTCCCACCCAGGTAACCAGCTCCACTGGCCCATGCACTGAGTGAGAGAGAACTGTGGTCCTGCGACCCCTCTCCTTTGGGGTGAGAGTCTCCTTTACTTCCTCTCACTGCATTGTGTGGCCACAACAGAGCCTGAACTGTTGGCCTGGATTTTGAAAGCTGCCCTGCAGTTTGCTGGTGCACGGAGCAGGAGTTCCAGTTTGGTACAAGCTCTGCTTAACTCTCTTGTATTCCTAGATTGCAAGACCAGAAGGGGCCATCATTTTCCGCTAGTCCGAGCTCCTGCATCACACAGACCATAGAATTCCAGTCAGTTACTATTAAAAAGGGTTTGTTTGTTTTTTTGGAGAAGGCTGAGGACATGTTCCCAGAGACGATGGCTGGAAAGCAGCTTTTTAATAGCTAATTCAGCTGGCTGGTTGCGTGGAGTTAATTTGTTCCTATTTGACTGTTTATTTGTAATGCTTCTGGGTCTACTGTGCTGTTTTAAGATTGTCCAAAGGGCTGCATAGAGCAGTCTGAGTTTAATAATACTTAAGTCTAAGTAAATATAATATACAGATCATTAACAATACTTCCCTTTAAATTAAAAGTGAAGCAAGCATCCAAAACCATCCTTATTCTTCAGGAAGCAACGTCTGTAAAGGGTTTGAGTTTGGGGGCACAGCGGGGAGGAGATGTATAACCTCCACTGAAATATCAAAACAATTTTATTTCTCAGTGACGTAGCTTTGCTTGAAACATTTTTGTTCCCTATTTAAATCACTCCACTAACTTTTTCACTGTCATGTTTCATAGTTTTTGGCTGTCTCTGAATGCAGGAGAGGAAGATGCTTTCTTAAGAGTAAAAAAGCCACATTGGTGTAGCATGATTTCTTTTTGGCAAAACTAGACAAAACCAATAATAAACAGATCCACAAGCCAGGGCCTAGGAATGCTCTTCAACAGAATGCAGGCTGTGCACAGGAAAATATCACGTTCAAAGGACAGATCTTGCAGACCGTGGACAAGTCTGCTGTTTGACACCAGAATAGATCAGCAGTAACTCTATTGCCTCCAGGGCAGAATGAATCTTTAAGCAGCAGAGACATCTGAAGGAAGATGAAGAGTGAAATATACATAGCTTGGCTAAGGAATGCTGCAGGAAAGGGGTTGTGTGGAAGACATCTATAACAGCTTTCTTATAACTGAAGGGGAGAAACACAAAGGAGAGAATGGAATTATGTATGTAAAAATGTGGTAGAACGAGAAGTAATGGGATGACTTTATGAAACAGATGTAGGCTGAATATCAGGAGCTACTTCCTGATCTGTGGAACAATCTCCCTAGGGATATGATGAAAGCCCCATTCCTGGGCATACTTAAAATTAGGATGGAAACTGCAGCACATTAAATGTACTGCAGGGAGCAGTCCTGCACTTCCAGCTATAAGAAGCATCAGAGACCCACAGCTGACCCCAGCCCATTTCCCTGAGCTAACAAACCTGGCCTCTTGATTGGCCAGAAGGCCTGGCAACCTGTCCGGTCAAGAGTGCTGTATGCCCAAAACTGTGCTTCTCATCCTGCTCTCAACTCCCTTCTTGTTCCTGGTTCCACTTCTTGTTTTCTGCTTCTGGTTCCTGCTCATGCCTGGCTCCTGCCCCTGCTCCCTGGACTTGGTATTTGTGTTCTGATCACGGCTCTGACCCTCGGCTCCTGGTTTCCAGCTCTCAACTCCGGCTCAACCCTCACTTGATAATTCAGCTCCTGATCTGGTCACTAAGCCTGGCTACCTCTCGTCCAACCATTAAACCAGCCTCCCCCCTGACCATTAGGCAAGGGTGCCCACAGCCCGGTTGTTACAATAAGCCCTTTCCACTTCTAGATTCCATGACTTTGGGGAGCAATCTGTAAACCCACTCCACGATGTTACACCTCAAACACTTGAAATACCAAATCTGCGGTTTGGATGGAGTCTCAGCCCATCCTTTTTCCTCCATGCTTGCTGCCCAGCCTTGGCAGAAGGAGTATCTAACCCTATTTTCACTGAAGTAACAGTTATAATGCCATTGACTTCTCTGGTACAGGACTGGGCTGACTGTGAACTGAAACCAATGCCATGGCCTCACTTATATCCCCAGACCATTGTTTCATGTTTATCGTGCATTCCCTTCCTTGTTGTGAACAATCGATGAACTGTTACCAGTGGAAATAAAGGGGGGAAAAAGATGAAAATAGCTTGCAGGAAGGTTGGGTGTGGTGGAAATCTTGTGAATTTGCAGTTCTCAGTTCAGTTCCTAGAGCATAAGAGGCACATCCTCAGCTGACAGATGTCAGAGGCGCCACAGCAGATGAGGATCTGGCGTTATATATACCATATTTTGGTTTGGATACTGTACGGGAATGAGGATCTGCCCAACAGTCAGGGATTAGATCAAAATCTTAACTCAGAATTCTGACTTTGATGGCATCAGGAACTAGTTCTGAACACCAGTGAGGCATCCAATCCAAATTTTCTTATGAATGCTATCAGATAGTTCTACTTTTTGGTTACTTCATTTCAAAAGTAGGCTTGTGTATTGATAGACCAGACCTACCCCCAGTGGGATCATGTCACAAGCAAAATGAACATTTGGCTGCAGATGTCCCTTGCAGCACCCCAGTTTCCTGAGGACAATGTGTCCCTGTTCATCTGACATGGAGTTTGGAGTCTAAAATCTTGCACCAAAGCCCTATATCAAGATGACAAGTAAGATAAAATGTCCTTGAAACACAGTCACATGACCACATGCAACCAGCAAGCCGTGTCACAGGATTCATGCTCCAAAATATCATTCCAACCCTCTGCCAGAGTCCAGGACGCAAATCCAGGACTGGGTGCGGTTTACACTTACCAGAATGGCCTGGGTCAAATTCAAGAAACGGTTATCCTTCCACCCCCATACTGGACTCGGGAATGGAGGAAGACCCAGGACAAGCCACACCAACAAGGCCATTGCCTTTTGTACCCTATCAGGAACAAAACCACGATTCCAAGCCCAAAAAGAGATAGGATCAGGAGCCCAGGTGGGGTATCAAGATTGTAGTAGTTAGACGGTGTAGTCTATGGATGGGTGGTATCGTTCGTTCACATAGGTGATCCTGTTGACGCTTCCTCAGGTGGGGGAACCTGTTCAGCGTGGCTATGATGGAGCCACGAGGTCTTGCCCATCACTTTTAAAGCAGAATAAGTACACAATAAAACCTGATATGGCCTGTCCCACCGGGGCTCTAGGGGATTAGTACGGGGATTCTTTTTTACCAATACCCAATATCCTGGCTTAAAAGAGTGAACTTGTAACCCCAGCGGTGCAGTCTGGAACAACTGAGCCTCTGACTGATTATCAGTCAGTTCCTTCTGCAGTCCCGTGACATACCTAGCCAGTGATTCATCTCCATCCAAGAGGCTAGTGTGTGCAGGAACGTAGGTTCCTGGGACCAAGGTAGGTCTGCCAAACAATATTTCAAATAGGGACAGACCCAGCGGCATGCGTGGGGTCCGCCTTACGTGCCACAGGACTATAGGCTACATTTGGCCATTTGAGTCCAGTTTCCTTACAGAACTTTGCCGTCATTGCTTTTATAGTCCGGTTCATATGCTTCACCTGTCCTGCAGATTGGGGATGATATGGGGTGTGTAATTGTCTATTGATTCCTAGGCATCGGTATAGTTCCTCCGAAACCACGCTCAGAGTCAATAACCTTAGGGACACCAAACCGAAGCACAATGCCCTTCATTAGAAATTTTACCACGGATCTTGCATCTGCTTTCCTAGTTGGTATTGCTTCAGGCCACCCAGAAAGTTGGTCCACTACTACCAGGAGGTGGTGAAACCCTGAGCTCTTAGGCATCTCAGCGTAGTCCATTTGCAGGCATTGAAATGAGAAGTCAACCACCCCTAACAACTGCAGCTTGCAAGGAGCTGTGTTGCAAAAGGGAGAAATCACCTTGTCAGGTAAAGCAGGCAAAGCAAGAGGGTGAAATACGCTGCTGTTACTCATCAGCCTCATTTCACCGGAGCACAAGTCTCTTTAGATGATCTGCTCTTTGTATGGGAGTTTGAGGATTTTTTCTCCAGGAGGCCAGTTTAGTTTTGTCTTTTTTAGTTGGCTGGGGTATCCCTCTGATTGCACATGCATTAAAAAAACCTAAACACTAGATTCAGACTCTCTTACGTCCTTAAATGCATTCCCAGTAGCTTTTCTGCCCTGGTGACTTTGGGCACTGTTTGCTCAGAAAGGTTCCCGCTTCAGAGGAGTGAGGGGAAATAGACAAATGCAGGCGGAAGCAATGAATATTTGATATGGATTAAACAAGCCGAATATCAGCCAGTTTAAAATGAAATGACTGCCACTCACGCTGCTGGTTTTTTTGTGATATGGACATTTGTGCAGTAAGAACTGAACTTCGTACCATTCATTTCAGGCAGGCATTTGACGTGAGCAACTTTTGGTCACGACAGACCTGGGCTGCCTTTGAAATAGTGATTTAGAGCAAATGGGATGATTTTAAAAGGTGTTTTATCGGGATTTGAGCAGCACTGAAAGTGGACCAGGTACTCACCAGGCATACATGGAGACAGAGCCTGATTCCCCTGTCTCTTCCAAAGGTTTTACACCATATAACACCAACGACTGTACCAGGCTTATTCCTGATTTACTGGAGTCCTTACCCCAAAGACCTTAACATCTGAGAAGAAGGCTGGCCTTGGGGTAAAGGCACTGGACTCAAGAGATCTGTACTACAATAATATGCCAGGGCATCAGCAAAACTCAGACATCTCTTTCCCTCAGGCTCAACACCTGCTAACAGATGCCATGTTTCAGAGAAATGCTGCCAGCAGTAATACATGGGTTTAGTTTTAAATGTTGCCGCAGTAGCCAGAGAGCTGGAACTGTTATGTCATTAATGACTGATTCTGTTCTGTTCTAACTAGTTTACGATGCTGCTCCCCTCATGATACCCGAAAACTTACATATACCCGTAGCGTCCTTCCCTTCTGCTCTTTCTGTAAGGTCGTTTTCTGCAGGTTTCCTTTTATGCACAGAGCAGTCCCCATCATGCTCCCACCCCATTATTGATCATGTGTCACCAGGGCCAGTTCTACCATTTTTGCTGCCCCAAGCAAAAAAAAAAAAAACCAGAAAAACCCACCTCCGACTGTGCCGCCCCAAGAATAGCTGGAATGTCGCCCCTGACCATGTGTCGCCCCAGGCATGTGCTTCCTCCGCTGGTGCCTAGAGATGGCTCTGGGTGGCACTTACATTACAGTAGCACTTAGAGGCTCCAACCAAGACCCGGGGTGTTATTCTGTTCTGCATAGGTTCTTAACCCCTTTTGTCACTGTAATATCTGAGCACCGGCATGTCATGCATTAAGTGACCTGACTAACATCTGTCACATGTGGTTTGTTTGTTCTCTTATACCTTAGGGGATAACTGAGTGTGCAATATAAGTTGTTGTTTTTAATACGGACATGCAGTTTTAGTGTTCTAGATTCTGTACAAGCCTGCTAAACCCAGGGTTGTGAGTTTGATCCTTGAGGGAACCATTTAGGGATTTGGGGATTTAGTTGGGGGTTGGTCATGCTTTCAGCAGGGGGTTGGACTAGATGAACTCCTGAGGCCCCTTCCAACCCTGATATTCTACGATAGGAAGACACAATCCCTGCCCCAAAGCAGTTACAATCTAACTAGACAAAACAAAGGGTGGAAGAGGAAACAAAGGTACGGAAAGGTGAAGTGACGTGCCCAAGGTCACACAGCAGGTTGGCTGCCAAGCTAGAAGTAGGATCCAGATCTTCTGCATCCCACCTATTGCCTTATCCTGTAGGCCATGCTGCTTCTTCACGTGACTCAATCACCATGACTTAGCCTTGACCTGGAGAAATCACCTCCAAGTCTCCGTTGGCCATTCATCCTTTGCTGTGGACAGTGGGAATTAGAGGGTGACCGCCACCGTTTTTCCCCCTCTGCATATGCCACTAAAGAGTCATCCAATGCTAACAGCTTTTGCTCACCATTGACCCAGGAGAGCTTCAAACCAGCAATCTAGGGGTGAAGGGCAACGTGTTTCCCTGGCATCAGACCTTTTTATGGATGTCTGTCCTACCTGCTCCCAATCCAGGTAAAGGTTTTGACTGACAGATGTTGCTAAATGCCTTCAGGTTCTTTTGTGCTGGGAAATGCGACATGCAGTATGGGAAGGTCAGTTCAGTAAATGCTGTTTTCTTTCAACTGTCAACTGCAGGTTGGCTGTACGAGGCACTTGGTAGTCAATGGGGGCATTACATAATCCTATGCAGTGGGGAGATTTTTTTGTGTTTATTATTATTTTAGGAATAATATTATGTAGCTGACAGTTAATCCGAAATTGTGGATACCTGACATTGAAATGAGAAAACAAAGCAGCACTTAAAATGAGTGACATGCCAAACTCAGCCTTCAGGACTCATTTGACCTTGTAATCAGACCTCCTACACTGACTGACAGCCTTTTATGGCCAAATCATAGCTTAGCTCACCTTGTTTATCCTGAGATCCACCTGAGAGACTGCAGACATTCCCAGGTATATTAAGTCGCAAGCAGAAAATGTTTGCTCAGGTATTGCTGACAGAGTTAATTTAGACCCCAGATCCTCAATGTGGCACCAGCTACTGTTCTAAGGACCAATGTTTGGAAGGGCCAATGTCAGTTGTTTTGGAATCTCTTTAGGAATTGGTGTCATTTTAAAGGAGAGTTGGACAAAGTTTGGATTCAGTTCTGAACTTTTTCAAAGTTCAGTGGTTGGGTGGGTCCCTGGCTTTTGTTAGTGATGGTTCTGCGCTAGGGTAGAGGATCTGAACAGGCTGGCCCCCCTACCCCTTCTGTCATTAAAGCATCAACAGTTATGATTCTTTTATTCTTGCCATGTGAAACATCCAACATGCACATGACCCTGCCTGCTGCTGCATCCTGCAGCGATCTGTTCTGCACAGCAGCCACTAAGCCCTTCCTGCCAACATACAGGGTGGTCTTTTATAAGCTCATTGGCTACTTCCCACATCCTTACACAGTAACACCAGCTACTCCCCGCTTGGGGGTGTGTGTGTGTGGGGGAAAGTACCACTTCTTGTGCCCTGACACTATCTCATTGGTAGGTCTTTTCCCTGCTAGTGCCTGGAAAGGAACAAGGGTGGGGGAGAGCGAATCATAGAATATCAGGGTTGGAAGGGACCTCAGGAGCTCATCTAGTCCAACCCCCTGCTTGAAGCAGGACCAATCCTCAGACAGATTTTTGCCCCAGATCTCTACATGGCCCCCCTCAAGGATTGAACTCACAACACTGGGTTGAGTAGGCCAATGCTCAAACCGCTGAGCTATCCCTCCCCCTGTGACACCAAGGCGCAGAGACAGTACACCAGAGGATGTAAGCATGGTGCCAGTGTGTGCTACCAGAGGTGCCATGCAGGAATTCTGGCGGAGTCAGCCAGGCTTTCTCTGAGGAGTCCGGCTGCTGTGAAGCACCCTCTGTCCCGTCAGTGTCATCCTTGTATTAATGTAACTTTAAAAGCCTAACTCTGCCTACCACAGAGCACCTGTTTGTAGCAAATCCATAGCCCCCACTGCCCACACAGCAAGCTGCCTAAAGACCATACGATTCTCTCATTTCCTTGCTGCGTATCTAGAATCTCATATTCGCTGCCTGCGGGAGTCCTGCAGAGACAGGGAGAAGCAGGGCATCAAGACCATCCATGTGAATCCAAGAGCAGCATTTTATCCCCTAACTCAGCTGCCAAGGTTTGCACCAGAACTGCAGCCTGTGCCCAGCAACCGGGAAGCGATTAGGGGCTTTTACCTGGATTCATGGCGAGTGGAGTTGAATTCTATCCCAGTGTGTCATAAGCAGCTGCCTCTGTCTGTACAGAGATCGCTTGTGTTTTCGACTCCAGACGCCTCAGCCAGCTTGGCGTGCAGAATTTCTGAATATTTTATTTTTGGGGGAAGCAGCAAGAGACGAGAAGGAGCCTTTATTGAGACCCCTGGACACAGACAGATCCTGTGATTCTCTCTGGCTCCCTGGTCCTCTCCAAGTCCTGGCCTATATTTAGCACTCACAGAAGAAGCTCAGTAGCTGCTTAGCATCTTCAGGAAGAGTGTTGGCCAATATTTTGGGCCCTAACCATTTACACCGGATTTTATTCTGGTATGTGCAGTTAGCTGTCTATCAGCAACTGACTCCGCTTCCACAATGCTGCCTCTCCTACTTTAATGGACTCCGCTGCCTTTTAATTCACAACAATTTGGGCATCCCAGGGATCTCTTGTAAACAGCTTTGTGCTAAACGCATCCGGAAGGGGTCACATCTGAAGATGGTTATTGCCATAAAAGCCACGAGGAAGTGATTATTACACTTCAGGCTTAGAGGTGGGAACAATCAACCGATACAGAATGAGAAGGGAGGGTGGGAAGTGTAGCCACAGCTGTTACAGTCAAAACATTGTAACCCACGCACGCGGCTTTCCCTGAGGTTCCTTAAAGCTCTGACTATGGAACAGTCCCTTCTTCTTTTGTTTTCAACTGTTTGCAGTCATCTATCGCCCCCTCCCCTTTCTTTCGAAAAGCCAAGTTTTCGTCTCTGAAACCCTACCCGCTATTCCTGATCTCCCAGTGTGGCGGTTTCTGTAAAGGGAAGGAAGGGCTGTATTAGGTGTTTTTGGCAGCAGACTCTCAGCGACCTTGATCGGCACTGGGAAGGATCTGACACAAGGACGCTTCTTGCTGCATTGTTTTGAATTTTTAAGGCTCAGCTTGACAAAGCCCTGGCTGAGATGATTTAGTTGGGGATTGGTCCTGCTTTGAGCAGGGGGTTGGACTAGATGATCTCTGTGAGGTCCCTTCCAACCCTGATATTCTATGATTCTATGAATTGGGCTCCTGGGAGCTGGAATCACCAAGAGGGAGAAGGATGGCTTTGAGATTAAGATACAGGACTAGAGCGCTGGGTTCTCTGAATATTTTACTGTTGGGGGAAGCAGTTTTGGAGTGGAAGGGAAGAGAAGGAGCCTTTACTGAGACCCCTGGACACAGACAGATGCTGTGGGTCCCTCTGGCTCCCTAGCTAGCTGCCACTTCACTGGCGCTCTCCAAGTCCTGGATTTAGCACTCGTGGAAGAAGCTGAGTAGCTGCGTAGCATCTTCAGGAAGAGTGTTGGCCAACACTGTGGGCCCTACTAACCATTTCCACTGGGTCTTATTCTGGCATGTGCAGTTAGTGCTGAATACCACTGGGTGTCTACCAGCATCTGACTCCGCTTCCATAATGCCGCCTTAAATGGACTCATTGCCTTTTAAGTCAAAACAACTATGGCATCCCAGAGATCCTGATTTCAGCAGAGGCTACCGCAGTGTGACAGCTCTCACAGAGAGAACACGTTTCCTGATATCAAACCTACATTTCCCTTTTGTTAATTTAATCCAACTTCTTCTTCTGCTTCTATTGCCCCAAATATTTCCTCTTCTAGATTCCACCTTACAAAGACTCTGTAGATCATTTGAAAGAGCCCTGATAACTGTGTTTTCCCTTTATCTTTCATTTGCACCCTGCCTCTACACGGAGCCAAAATAGAAGGCCAAAATGCCCAGATGCTGCAAAAGAGTTATGGGTCTATTATGGGATCTCATGAAGAAGCATTTTCCTTGGAGTTCTCCAAGTCTGGAGAAACATCTCCATCTGTAGCTTTGCCAGTTCACCTGAAATGTGAGATCCCCACTAGGTTTCTTCACTTTGCTAGTTGAGTTCTCAGCCCATTCATAAGTCCAATTATTTGTTGTGCGTGAGTCCTTTAGCTTTTGGGAGCCCAAAACATTTCTTTGAAGAACTCCCTACCCATCTCTGAATGTGTGCTATGCTCCGGTAAATAAGGAGACTTTAACGGGAGGCAGTTTGTCCTGGATCCCAAAATTCAAGTGCATCCCAATGTTAGGAGCTTTATGATATGGCAAATAAGGACTGGAGAACTGGACCGTTGATGAACAGTAAGAAGATAAAAATGGCCATACTGGGTCAGACCAATGGTCCATCTATCTTGTCATGTGATACTGGCCAGTTCCAGATGCTCCAGAGAAAATGAACAGAACATGGACATTTTGAGTGATCCATACCCTATTAGCCAGTACCAGATTCTGGCAGCTGGAGGTTTAGGGATACCCTAGAGCATGAGGTTCCATCCTTGCCCATCTTGGCTAATAGCCATAGTGGATCTTTCCTCCGCGCAATTATCTCATTCTTTTTTTAACCCAGGTGAAATTTTGGGCTTCACAACATCCCCTGGCAACAAGTTCCAGAGGTTGATGGTGAGTTCTGTGAAGAAGTACCGTACTTCTGTTTTTAACCTGTTGCCTGTTAATTTCATGGGATGATCCCTAGGAGTAAATAACACTCTTTCTCCACGCTATTCATAATTATATAGGCCTCTGTTGTATCTCCCCTTACATTGAGTTCTGTCCTTCTCCTCATGGGGCTTCAGCACACCAGGGACTGAACTGTGAACCTCCAGAGCTCAGAGCATGAGCTGAAGCTCTCTGTAGCTAGGGTTGTAACTGACTCAGCTCCTCTGTGGACTGGATACAGGAGGTGACCTATAACTTTCCCTCACCAGTGTGTTCTGTACTTCCTCTGGTTAAAGGAATAAGTAGGTAAAGAGTGGGAGAAAGGTGTAGCAAGAGGAGGCCCTGAGATATAAATCTTGGTATTAGAGGCCTGGTATGAGGCCTGAGGCCTGAACTAAAGTAATGGTCAAGACTTTGGTAACATAAAGCAAAGTTAAGCTGTGAGCCAGAGGCAGGCCCTGCTCACAGAAGCTGGCAAGGAAAGGGCTGATGCTGCAAGAAGATACGTACCTAAAAGGTACTGAACACTAGATATCAGAACATTCACATACTTGCACATTCCACACAGATAACAAGGAACAGGCTGACCCATCCCAATGACAGGGCCAAAAGGGTAATATGATGGATAGAGTTGTTTTGTTCAAACCAACATGTACAAGGTGAGAGGCGGCACCTTACTACTTAGAGGGGTTGTACCTTGCTGCATAGAGGGGTTGCACCTCAATACGTCAGGAGTGATGTGTAACTTGTTTGTACCTGTGTATAAGAATGCATCCCTGGGGCGGTGTCTGTGTCCAGCCGAGGGGGCAGTGGAAAGTCCCGCCACTGACTGAGCCAAGTCCATTGACCGGGGGCACATATTCATAGTATGTCCTGAGCTAGAGTAAAAATCTACAGGGAACTATTATTGTGTCCAATATGGTAATAAACCTGGCCGACGTGGCTTCGTACCTTAATAGACTCTGTGGTCATTGGGGGTTCTCTTCGGGTCTGCTGTGTCAGCTATCTGCGCAGAGCTGGGGCAGCACACAGAGGGAACACACGCAAACAGCCGAGTGAGATCAACATTGAACACAGCAGAGCACCACACTGGTAGCATCTGTCAACAAAAGGTAGCATTATTGTCCCCTGGAAATTAATTGAAGATACATTGTTATGGTAGTTTAATATTGCACTGGACAAAGTCTATGGGACTAGACTATGGGGAACAATTTTTCTTTAGCTGGGTGGCAGAGAAGACCAACCCACAAATGTTTTTCTTCTCTACTGTCCATGATCTTCCAGTGCCTGAAATGAGACAATACAATGGGAAAACTACCCCTAAAAAAGGACTAGGGTTTGGGTTTTCCAATGGACCTATGTGGGTGAGATGGTCAGCTCCCATTGGCTTTTCACCTTAACTCTGCTAAAACCTCGTAAAAAAAACCCAGCTTGGAGCTGTTAAATGACTAAATCCATTCTCTCTCTTTGCATCGAATCAAACATTTCCGGAAGTGGCAGAGTCCTCTCAGTGGCTACCCTGTGAAACCTTCACTCGCACTGAGTAGCAAAACCAATGGGATTACTTGCAGAGTAGGGTAAATCTGCTAAAGAATACTGTACATCTGGTCTCAATTTAGGCCTCGCTTCTGCACTGGGGCCACATGTGCAAAACCCCACTGACTTCTACCAAATGGAATCAGAAGTTTTATTGGTTGGAAAAAGAGCTCAGGAGATATGGTGGCCGATCCTGTCCATTCATAACTAGATCATAAGGGTTTCCACCTTTTTCCAAGCGGACTTTTAAGCAAGGTATATAGGGTGTGCTCCTGTTGAAGTCAATGGGAATTTTGCCATTAACTAGAGCTAGTCAGAAATGGTGTGTATGTGCGGGCGGGGCGGGGGTGGAACGGAACTGAGTTTTCATAGAAAAATTGAAATCTGAAAATATTTAAATTTTGAAATGGTGCCTCAGGGGAGTTGTAGTTTGGATGCTTCATGCTCCCATTCTCCTCTTCAGGCCAGCTCCTTGGTTAGACTTCTCCCACAATGCATCGCAAGTCTCACCTCTTGGTGAGGGAAGGCAGTGCATCATGGGAGATGAAGTCCAGCTCATAGAGGAGACTGAGAGTACAAGGTACCTGAACGGTAACTCCCCTGAAGCACTGCACCCGCATTTCAGTATCAAAACAGCTGTTTTCTGGCATTGAGGGTTTTTTTTCCCCCTAGAAAATTGAAATTTTCCATGAAAAACAGGTTTGTTTTTGTGAAAAACCTTTTACTGAAAACACTGTTTTTTGTTATAAACAGTTTTAATGGAAATTTTTCAGGCAGCCCTACCACTGACTTCAGAATCAGGCCTCAAAATAGCTTGTGTCTCTATTTTTCTACCAATACAATGGTTCTAGTATTCTAGGGATTGTGTTGGATTTAATTAATTTATATTTGCAAAGCACTATGAGATCTTGGCTCACACGTGCTATATATGTGTAAATTATTATTATTCATTATTGTTAGTGGTGGGGCCACTGGCAAGGTATGAGCCAGATTCTGATGCCTGTCGTGGTGATCGAGAGCAGTAGAGGAAAGGCATGGATTTTGTACTTTAACTACGAATGGCCATACTGGGTCAGACCAAAGGTCCATCTAGCCCAGTATCCTGTCTGCCGACAGTGGCCAATGCCATTGCTACTTTACCTAGCTCAAACTGGAAGGAGTTTATGATGAAGAATAGTGCTGAAAGTCAGTGTGGCCTAGTGGCTAGGAAATTGCATTGTAAGTCAGGACATTTGGCTTCTATTCCTGGCTCTGCTTCATGATCTTGGGCAAGTTGCTTCACTTTCCACTGTCTGTTTCCTCTGCCACACTTTGTTTGCTTTGCCTATTTAGATGGTTAGCTCGGTGGGGGCAGGGACTGTCTCTCATGTGACTGCACACCACCTAACACAACAGGGTCTTGATCTTGCCTGAGGTTACCGTGTTGCCTATGAGAAGTAGTAAGGAAACAGAGTTAGGGGCATAGAGTGTTTTCTCTTTTAGAGCTGGAAATTGGTTATCCCAGCCTGAAACCCACTTCTGGCTCTCAAAGGTTAGCCGCCTGCCATTGCACTATTGATTTAAGAAAATAAATATTATAGTTTCAGGCGTTGGCGACTTTGGGAGAATACTCCAGTGTGGCAGAAATGTGTTTTCAATGCACTGCTCTCCACTTAAATGTTGTTTTCCTTCACCGTCAGGCAATTCAATTTTAAGAAAACTCTGGTCCCCCGGGTTTGTCATCACTCAGGTGAGCAATAACCCTCCATGCACAATTCCAAAGAGGGAGCAAGCTCTGGGAGCTGTCACTTCAGGGCATTGCAGTGATAGACAGAGTGCATTGCTCAGAGCCGCATAGTCTGCCCTCTTATCTGTTTCCGAAGCAAAGGACGCTGGGGGAAAAGCTCACTGAGGTTCCTTTCAGCCTTGCGTTTGTGGAGGTGGGAGTTGGAAGGATGCTATTATAGGCAAGCTAGAGGTTTATGACGCCTACTGAATCTGATGTGTGCTATCAGCAAAGCCCCCAATTAGTTACAGGTTCTGTTAATTTGTTAAGGCTCCAAGTCGTAACCTGAAGCACTGACCTACCCCAATGGGTCCCAAACCTGCTTCTATAGGAGTCAGTTGAAAAACCCACTTAAATCTGATTCTGCTTTCACTTTTAGCCCGTCCCCACCACCACGGTGTTCAGAGACTGCATCTGGCCCTTGATAGCTAGTTACTTAAATCAGCACTGAGCAACCTCAATGACTCAGCATCTCCCAGGGCTGGGTTTAATGTCACCCACCATCTGGGAGGCAGGAAATGCAAATGTAATTTGCGCCCTGGGTATCTGAGCGACCCCTAGAGCAGTGAAGTAGCAGCGCAGCCACCAATGGGTCTAATACCTGTTGAAGCTAGTGGAAAGGTTCTCATCTTCTTCATTGGGCTTTTGGGTCAGGTGTATTGTCCCTTGAAGAAAATAAGAAGATGAGGTTACCTAGCATCTAGATTTGTACTGGGGTGCTGCAGGGATAAATTCTTGGCCTTATGCTATTTAACATTTTCATTAATGACCTGGAAGAAAACATAAAATCATCACTGATAAACTTTGCAGATGACCCAAAAATTGGAGAAGTGGTAAATAAACATCTGATGCTGTCATGGGGGTTGGAAAATTGTGGGACAATTCTGAAGTCTTTAGCAGCAATGGGAACAAAGGTATCCAAAGACTTCAGTGTGCCTAAACTGACAGAAAGAGGCTGAGAGCCTCAGTTACAAAACAGCTAGGAAAAATATCACATCAGCAGCTTCCTTTGCCTCAGGGCCATTTGGAAAATTACAGTAAAGATAGGAGATGAACCTGTTTCAAAGGATAGATCTCAGCTCTTTGAGCACTCCATTCTGTGCCAACTGCGTAGGGATTATGACACAGAGTTGAGCAGTTCTGGTTCCATCCAGCAGAGGGCAGTGATGCATATGCTCACTAGCTTGTTGGTGGCACTGTATTACAAAACAACACAATAGCCTCACTTTGATATTTGCATAGCATTATGTCCTGCATGGTGGTCCACAATCTGTGAAGACCCGGGTATGGACAGTGAGGCCTAGTGGTTGGAGTCAGGAGCCAGAACACCAGAGTTTGTGGTCAGAGTGGGAGCCGGAGTCAGAATTCAAAGCAACAGTCAAAGTCAGAGTTGGACTCAAGGGACAAGCCAAAGTTGCAGTTAGGGGTAAGGTAGAGAAGCAGGAATCTGGAGCAAGGAAGGAAATCAAGAACAGGGAGCAGAGGAGGATCTGGGATAAGGAGGGCAGGGACAGGGGCAAAGACCGGGCTCATGAGTCAGGCAAGTAGGCAGGGACCAAAGTGCTGGCAGCCAGCTAGGGATTCACCTAGTTACTCAGACAATTTTCTGTGTCTCCTTCTGGCTGAAATAGTGCGTCCGAGCCAATTGGTGAGGCTGGACAGCTCCACCAACCAGGAACTTTGTGAGCAGACCCATTGGTGAGCTAGACCTGTGTTAGTCTCCTTCTCCATTGATTGCAGTGGTCTAAGTACTTCCTGGGACTCTACAGGCCAGAGTTCAAGACCCCTGACTTCCTGCAAACACTTAAGCATGTACTTAAGTTTGAATATGTGAGTGGTCCTATTGAAGTTAGGCAGATGAGATGCTCTCATCATATGGTGATAACACTCTTTCCATTCAGCTAGTGTCTCTGGAGGACGTTAGAGAGCAACTACTGAAGTTTTTAAATCTGCAGGTCCAGATAACTTGCATCCAAGAGTTTTAAAAGAGCTAGCTGAGGAGAGTACTGGACTGTTTATGTTTATTTTCAATAAGTCTTGGAGCACTGGGGAAGTTCCAGGAGACTTGAAGAAAGCCAATGTTATGCCAATTTTTAAAAAGAGTAAATGGGATGACCTGGGTAATTATAGGCATGTTAGTCTGACATTGATCCCAGGCATGATAATGGAGTGACTGATTCGGGACTCGATTAATAAGGAATTAAAAGAAGATAATGTAATGTAATTAATAGAGGTCAGCCTGAGTTAAGGTAAAATAGATCCTGTCAAACTAACTTGATTTCTTTCTATGAGATTACAGGTTTGGTTGATAATGCTAAATAGTGTTGACATAATATACTTAGACTTCTGTAAGACGTTTGACTTGGTACTGCACAACATTTTGATTAAATAACGAGAATGATATAAACTTAACGTACTACACATTCAATGGATTAAAAAACTGGCTAACTGATAGGTCTCAAAATGTAACTGTAAATGGGAAATCATTATCAAACAAGTGTCTTTCCACTGGGGTCCTACAGGGATCAGTTCTTGGCCCTATGCTATTTAACATTTTCATCATTTCAATGATCTGGAAGAAAACATAAAATCATCACTGATAAACTTTGCAGATGACCCAAAAATTGGAGAAGTGATAAATAATGAAAAGGACAGCTCATTGATTCAGAGCAATCAGGATAGCAGGAGCACTTTGGTACAAACAAAGAATATGCATTTTAATATGGCTAAAAGTTAATGGGTACATCTAAGAACAAAGAACATAGGCCATATTTATGTGATGGGGACTCTATCCTGGGAAGTAGTGACTCTGAAAAAGGTTTTGGGGGCGTGATGGATAATCAGCTGAGACCTAGTGTGATCCTGGGATGCATAAACAGGAGGATCTTGAGTAGAAGTAGAGAGGTTTTTTTTAACCTTTGTATTTGGCACTGGTGCAATCGCTGCTGGAATCCTATGTTTAGTTCTGGTGCCCACAATTCAAGATGAATGTTGATTAAATTGGAGAGGTTTTAGAGAAGAGTCACGAGAATGATCAAAGGATTACAGAACATGCTCTATAGTGACACACTGAGTTCTTTGTGTCTATTTCGCTTAACAAAGAGAAGGATAACGGTGACATAAATCCTCATGTGGGGAACAAATATTTAATAATCGGCTCTTCAGTCTAGCCGAGAAAAGTACAACATGATCCAAAGGCTGGAAATTGAAGCTAGACAAATTCAGACTGGAAATAAGGTGTAAATTTGTAACAGTGAGAGAAATTAACCATTGGAACAATGTACCAAACGTTGTGGTGGATTCTCCATCACTGACAATTTTTCCATCAAGGTTGGATAGTTTTTTCTCAGAGATCTGCTCTGGGGATTTTTGGGGGGACGTTCTATAGTCTGTTATACAGGATGTCGAACTAGATGATCACAATGGGCCTTGGAATCTATGAATAAGCTATTCACAAATGTTTTCAGAATCAGGCCTTGGCTAGTAACTTCACATCAGAACACAGACCAAAAGGCTTTGCCTTCCAGGAGACAGTGGGTAAGGTTTGCAGGACTCACTGTGTTCTCTCAGTCAGCTGCAGAGTCCTGGATGACTGAAAAGTTGGATAGGGAGAAGGACTTGCTGCAGAAATGACTAGCCAATAGCGCTGGAATACTTTTTATAGTGGGGGCACAATGCCCCCCCTTATCCCATCCATGCCACTCCCTAGAGCTGGGGCTGGGAGCAGAGCTGGGGCTCCTGGAGTGGGGGGGGGGACATGGACATGGGTAAGGGAGCCAAGGTTGGGGCCACATTTTGGGGTGGGGGCAGAGCTCTGGGCACAGGGCCAGGAGCATAGCCTCATGTAAAACTTGGGGGTACACCCCCCACACCTCTAGTTCCTGCACCCATGTGACTAGCAGGTGACAAGAAGTCTGATTCTACATTGTTTGCACTTCCAAAACTTCTATTTACTTAAGTGATAAAGCTTTTACGCAGATGTCACTAAACTTCATGCTGGGTAGAAATGACAGCTGGCTTTAGGATTCTATTGAAGACCATTTTCAACCAACAACAGCTTTGGCAAAAGAGCTGGTATTTTAAAAGTAGATACTGTGAAAAATAAAAGCAACTTCTAGTGTAAAAATTAAATCTACTCCAGGTTAAGAGCATTGTAATTAAGTGGGTTTTTTAAATATGCCTCCAAAGTCTTAGATTAGTTATCCATCAATGCTCACTTAGGTTAGTTTGGGCATTCTTGTTCATTCTAGAGCAGGGTGAATGCTGCAAAATAAAATGAACGTTTGTTTGAATTTTCAAATGAGTTTGCTCCGATTGTGTTGGTGAACCTTCACAGTGCACTTACCATGAATCTTCTAATGAATGATCTTTACTAGCGTGAGTCCTTGTGAAAGGGGGGTTTTAAGCTGGTGTATGCAAAGATTCAGCAAAAGTGAGTTTCAAGCAGCAAAGCTACTCAACAGCTAGGAGAACTATACATTTTACACTTAAATTTGCACGGTTGTGGGTGAGTGAACTAAGACAACCAGTGGGGGGAACAGAGCAGTTTTGTGTTTGATTCTGATCTCGCGTGGTTTTACCCCGATGTGGAAGGAAAACAGAATCAGACTCCATGTGACTGACTTATTGCAGAGTTCAGGTATTTTGGATTAACTGTTCAGAAGCAATGTGCTAGACCAAGATTTAGCTCTTGAGAATTTTGCCAGTAATTGGAAAATGTTGGGTGCACTTGAGAACTTTGCAGCGTGTGGACAGAAACGGAGGAGAAATGTATTGAATAAATAGTTTGTTATGAATTACTGACCCACCTCTAATTCAATGGACATATTTATTACAGTTATTTGAAAGAGAAAAGTCCTCAGTGGATCTACATCCACCTTTCCACTATTTATTCAGTTTGCCTAATGCTTTGATACTAATCCTTAAAGATTTCTAATTTTCTATTAAATATACCCAAGAGTAAATATATTTCTGGTTTATTTTAGAAATGTAGGGCTGGACGGAGCCTCGTCTTTGGAAAAAAAAAAAAAGTACATTTCCACAGAAAGCCATTACTATTCCACTAAAGAGTCCTGTTTAAATGGTAAGTATTTTTCAGATGAGACAGAAAACTCGAAGTCCTTACCATTTCTGGTTATGAAAGTTCCCAGGGCACTTTTTATTGCAGGAGTGTTTAATCCAAGGATTTTAGCACAAACTAGGCACTAGAGAAAGGAGGGAGAAGTGGTTAGGGTGTTGATTTGGGACTTGAGGGACCTTGGTTTAATTCCCTTCTCTACCACAGGCTTTCTGGGTGACCATGGGCAAGTCACTTAATTTTTCTGTGCCTCTGTTTCTCATCTGGAAAATGAGGATTACAACTCTACTTCACGGGGGTGTTGTGAAGATCAATACATTAAAGATTGTGCAGTGTAATGAGGGCCATATAACTGCCTTCTATAGATAGATAGAATTACCTGCTTCCTACCTAAAATTCCCTCTGCTATTACAGATGGACACAGTATTCACCATTTTGTCCTAAACTGTTGTATAGTGTTGTTGTGCACTATTAAATCACTTCTTCCTCTCATCCCAGAAATGGCTGTACAGTAGGAATGTGAAGTGATAAGTATTGTAATAAAGTGACATATATATGTCACAAAACTGAGCAATTCTGATTCCAGCCATATTTTATATATATATTAAACTGACTACTATATATGTATGTTATTTTATTACTGTTTATTACAGTATTTATATATATGTGGCTGGAATCAGAATTGCTCAGCTGTGTGCTATAACCCCTATACTGCTAACAGCCAATGGAGATTCTGTAGTGGTGCTAGTGGAGGGTGGGCGGGCTGTGCCTTTGGCACAGGAGGATCAAAGTTCTGTATTGATTGCCATAATGAAGCTCTGGGGATCCAGGGGAGGTCCTGACTTGTTACGATGTGATGGTAAGGATGCTTTGCATTTCTGTGCTTCCTTGGAGCCAGAATGACCCATCCGGACATTATATTGTTTGTAAAGTACGTTGGAATTTTTCTGGCATGGACTCCATAACTCTAAAATCATCGGGTTAACTTTTCATACATGCCTGAGTGCCCTTGAAGGTCAGTGGGCCTTAGGCTCCTAAGGTGCTTGGGCGCTTTGGAAAACGTTGCCCATTATCAGGCATACTAGTCATCTGCAAATGTCCTGTCGGCAAGTAAACACTTGCTGCAAAATTCCACACAAGCTTTGATACAACGAGTTGCAGTAACAAAAGAAACCACCACACTTGTTAAACAAATGTGCATGTTTTAATTACACTTTTTCTCCTGGCAATTAAAAGTAATTTGGCCTCTGTATGCTAACATCTCTGTCTCCATAGGCAGAGAAGATGCCAGCTTCTTGCACCGTTTGACCTCAGTGATTTGCATCAATGTGAGTGAGTAGATAATTGGGCCTTGTATATACTAGCTGCAAACAGGACAAGAGACACAAGGCAAAGTTGCTACACAGGCTGGCTTTTATAGGTGATCAGCAACATCCCATTGACTTCAGAGGCTCAGCACCTCTTCAGATGAGGCCTTTTAGTTACCATTATTATTTGTGTGTTAAACAATCTAGTCGTTGCATGGCTCATACTTATGCGAAAGTCTTTATAACGATTAAGGAGGGCCACATGCCAGGAAAAAAATATTTTCCCACTAGGGAAAGGTCATCTGTGAAATTTCATGAACAATTGCCATGTTCTCTAAATGGCCCCCTTTTTTTGTAATTGCGTGTCAGACCAAGTGCACTCAAACAGTAAGCAGTGTTTGATACAAGGAGAGTGAAATGAGATAATCCATGTTTTCATCATTCATAGGCTGCTCTTTTCACAGGCCGTGGGCCGTACTTTATTAGGTTGAGCAGCTCTGGGCGGGCAAGAAAGACCCGGGCCTTTCTCATCAGTATGAGAATAGCCCAGTGAATGGTTTCCAAGTGTTTACTCAGCATTTGTCTCGTAGTTCATCAGAGGAATGGGGAGGGGGGTGCCGACAGATCTTTTGTCCGACTGAACTGCCTGATGTGTTATGACAATGTTCCATGAATATGCAGAATGGCAGAAGGGATTAGACCCAGCACAATTCCCCTCTGGCATTTTTTTTTTTTTGCCTGGGATGTTCAGAGCTTTAAGGGTGACCTGTTCACAGTCAGGGCACCAAACGTCAGATTTTCCTGTAGATAGGGGTGTAAAAATCCCACACTTGTCCAAAGTTGTTAACATCTGACTGGAAGGTTGGCCAGTCTTATCTCATGGCCTTCTCTTTATAATGTTTCAACTGGCGCTAATGGCCTAATCAAATGTTTAGTAGGAGACATGTAAATATTGGGGGACAATTAACGCCTGAGTCAATCAATCACACATGGGGTCCAGGCCAGTGATAGCTCTGTTGGCTTCTGCTGAACAGATAGTTTCTGCTCCTTCCTGGTAAATCGTTTCTTCCTGCTTACCATAGTCCTGGAGATGTTAAGACACAGGCTGGCCCTGTCTACGCTACAATAGGGTGACCAGATGTCCCGATTTTATAGGGACAATTTTGATTGTTGGAGCTTTTTCTTATATAGGCATCTATTACCCCCTACCCCCGTCCCAATTGTTCACACTTGCTATCTAGTCATCCTAACACTACAGTGACCATAGGGGCATAGCTATGGTGCCATAGCTAAGCCGACATAACCCTGTAGTGTAGAGAGAGCATACAGTGGTGGAAGGGGTTCTTCCAATTGATGTAGGAACAGCCCTCCCCAAGCAGCAGTAGATAGGTCAATGAAAGCATTCTTCAAGTGAAGTAACTTAATCTCTCTGTACCTCAGTTTCCCTAGTTGTACAATTAACGCAATTCCAGCTTCCCTCGGAGTGGTGTTGTGAGGGTATATGTATGAGAATATCACCTGAACGATGCAATAGGCCGTTCTTCCTCATGTGAAAACTCACTGATTAGTTTTCCTGAACATCTCCTTTGGTTCTGACTTTTATATCACTTCCTTACCTGCAAGTTCCCAGCCACTTGCCAAGACTCCATCCAGCTACCAATACCAGTGATGGTTGTTGTGCAAGGGCAGAGTCATTAAGATCAACCTGTTTGCAGTGGAGCTAATTCTGTTGTTGAAACTACTTAGCTCCTCAATAGCTGGCATGGTTTTGCTGCCTGTTTGTCATTTTTTCTCTTAGCCCCACATCCCCACTGTTATGTAAAGGCCTTAATACTGGTTTGCTGTAGGTCTGGGCTTCTGCATGTATTCTTTAACTGTCATTGCTATTTCAGTGATGCCCACGCATTTCCACGGTGCAGCATCTGTGTTTACTTGTACTCTTTCTATTTGAAGCTAGATGTAACATCGGACCAGGCAGGAAAAATGGACATGTGTCCACTATCCCTGGACTTAGGAGATGTGGGTTCTGGCCTTGCCTTTCTCACCTTGGGCAAGTCACTTCATTGCTCTGTGCCCTCAGTTTCCCCTCTGTAATGTGAGGGGCAAGTTGCCTATTTATGACGATCATTTTAAGAATAATTTGTCTGAGGTTTTTCTACATCTATGCAAGGAAAGGGCTTAAGCAAGAAAACATACCACCGGGGAATAAAATCCATTACAATCTGAAAGTTCATTTGAAAGTAAAAAAAGAGTAGCTTTAACCTCACAACATGCAAACATGTTATGTGCATCAATCATTGCAACAGAATTAAACACATTTAATTCTGATGCCCTGTAATCTCACCCAGACATCAGATAGAAATAAGAAGCCAAGTCGTTTGGAATGGAAAGCGAAAAGAGAGAAGAGAAAGTAAAGGAAACAGAAAGAGAGAATGAATCATTGGACATAAGTCAACAACTAACTAATGAGAGTTAGGAAGAAAGTTCTTCCATTGGGCAGGTTATGCCATTACTGTCCTCTATAAAGTTTCTTGCCACTTCCTCTGGAGAATCTGATACTGACCAATTTTGGAGACACATTTCTTGACTAGATAGGCCATTGATCTGATCCAGTCTGGCAATTCCTCTGTTTCAGTGACTGAGATCCTTCTCTCATTCAACCACAGTCACCGATTTAATTGGCATTCTCATTTGTTGCACAGAAATGGAAAAGTGCATTTATGAACGGAGCTCCCACAGCTTGGGAGACTGACCAAACAGATCTCACTGTCTTGAGCAACAGAGGTTTTTCCCCTTTCTCAACTTAATCCCACTCTTCCTAGGTACACCCCCCACGTCATCACCTTTTCCTTAGTGTTTGCAAACTCCAGATACGGCATTCGTAGTTTATCGCGCCAGTATTGCCGATTAGCTCCTTCAATCCTTCTTCCTAACTCAGCTCCCACCCCCTCAACAAACCACTTGGTCATAGTTGTTGGTTTTGCTCTTAATTTAATTTCCCAGGGACTTTCTGGTGGTGAGTTGCCTAGAACTGCAAATACGTAGCATTCTGGCGATGGTCTTAGTAGTAGTATACAGAGGGAGACTATTATTATATCCTCTGTGTGCAGCCCAACATTGACAGGGCTATTTTTGCTGCCACGCGGCTCCTATTTAATTTGCTGTCCACTGTCACCCCTAGCTCTCTCCCTGTATTGTCTATCTGTCTAGGTGATCACACCAGGTCCATTCCCTAGTGTCCTTACTGATTCTTTGGTGTCTCCCTCCCATCTCCTGTTGCCTACCCTGATCTATTAGAGTCCCCCACTGCAGCATAGTATAGGAAGAAAAGAATTCACAATAAATCAAAGCACACTTAAAATAACCCCTGTAGCTAAACCATCCACTAAAACAGGCAGAACAATGTTTTAATTGTATTTCATGCAAAGGAATCCAATTGTGTTACACCCCCACCCCCTCATAATGTATAGTGGGGAAAACCTTTCAAATAGATATATTGACTAGATGCCTCGGTAAGCACGCTATTATATCTAATGGTTAAATCACAGGACATCTGTGGCCTGCTCCTGGCTATGCTACTGACTTGCTGTTCTTCCTTAGACAAGGCACTTTGTGCTTCGCTGTCTTTCTCATTTATAAACTGAGTAAAATTAACAATTACCATTCTATCTCAGAGAGCATGGTGAGGTTTAATTTGGCCAATGCCTAGCACAAAGGGCCCCTGGTCCATCACTAGGGTGCCTGGGTGCTACTGGAATACAAATCATGTTATGTGGAAGGAAGGTCAGACTAGGTGATCATAATTGTCCCTTCTGGCCGTGAGATCCATGTCCCCATTTAAATTGTAAAGTCTTGTATTGTAAGTTTCTGTGGTCCCTAGCACACGGAACTCTGGTTCTCAATGTGTCCCTCTGGACCTACCATACTATAGCTCATCAAAAATGCAGGTCAGAGTTGAGGTCCCCAATCTTTACAGATACACAACCCAAACTCAGTGTCCTTAAGGTTCACCCACCCTTGTTGATGGAAGAAATGAACACATATGCCATCATTTTGGCATCGGCATATTACACTGCATTAATGTGCTGGGAGGTGTGAGTGTTTGCTATCAAGTCGGTCTTTGGTCTACAGACAATCAGAGACCTCGATAAAGCTGATTGGTGTGTTAAGGCTAAATGGAAGGAGTGATTAAGCCCCTTTAGGTAGTGATAGCTGGAAACGTTAGGACACTACCATCCAAGTCTTTAGGCTACGTGGCAAAGCCTGAGCAGAGTTAAACAGCATGGGCTAACATATTTTCTTGGGAGTAGCTGCTAGGGGCAAGGAGATTGCTTGGCAAACTGTGTGTGTTAGAGGTAGAAAGCCCACAGAAAGCCAGCAGATGGTGAGAAGCAATCGTGAGTGTGGCCCTGAGAGAGAGCAGAGAGAAAACTCCTTGGAATACAGGACTGACTGGAGAGGCAGGCTTGGAAACAGTGAGCAAGGAAACTACCGTGTATTGATTGTTTCCAGTGTGTTCAGGGAAACGGTACTTTGTGTACATTCTTTGTAAATAAAGAGGCTTGTACCAAAGAGATACAAGACTGTATCATCAGTTTCTCCTCCTAATGAAAACAACCTCTCAAGCCCCCAGGTCTGAGTGGCAACAATACAAACATCCATGTTCCTTAGATAAAGTCATTGCTGAATGGCTGTTGCTGAGATCCTGCAGGTGTAGGTACTTGGATATGCACCCTGCAGCGCATGACTGTCTATTCTAGACTAGTGATGGATGAGCTATGAAAGTCTTCCATGGCTGGTTCAACTAGGATAAAGACACCCAAGGATTTGGATATGCCTCCAAACCACTTGAGCCTGCCTAATTATGGTGGAAATCACAGTGTTCTGATGATCTCTGTTCCGGCTAGAAGACACAAGGAAAGAGGTCACAACCTTTAAAAATGGAGTGTGGGGGAGGGAGGGGGGAGTTAACCAAGTTTCCAGGCACCTCAGGATATGCCTGGGTGGGTTCTCACATCTCTCAATAAGTGTATCCTTGGAGCAAAGAGACCGTCTCAGATTGGCTGAATACGAGACAATATTGTGAGTCATGTTTGTCCAGTCTGTGGTGGCCAAGCTTACCCCTGAATCATCATCTGTCTTGCTTTATCATGGTGGAGGATGGGATTAACATAGGCTTGTCTGGGGCATATGTGCTTTGCCACCTACTGTGCCTACAATGCAGGTGAGTGAAACAGGAATGTTTTAGCTATCCAAGTTCATCGCTCACCCCTTACCACAGTAGTGCCAGAGCCCTGTACAAGAGGTAGTTCAGTTCACAGGGACTTGGCTTTCCATATATATTCAATATATTAACAGATGGTTTGCACCAGGCTTTGTTCCCATCTGGCCTGCAGGTAACCGACCTTTCACTGAATGCATCTATGTGGAGGAGGTGATGCCGGGGAGCACACACCTCTCAGGAAGTGAAGGAGTGGGCTGTCGCATCAGGAGAGTTCTCCCCCTCGGCAATGTGCACCGTGAGTGGGAGTCAAGTTTCTTGTCACTTGTTAGCTGTTCAATCTGAACTACTTGTGCTCCCAGGCCACGGAGAGGGGCTCATTAGAGAGGCCTAGCTTGGTAGGTGGATTAGAGGACCTCTAGCTGCAGGCAGACAGGATTTAGGATGTGAGACAGGAAAGGCAATTCTCCATGACAGAGGTGTGCTCAAAGCCTAGAAGGCAGGAACTGGCCCTCTTGTTACAAATGAGCTCTATTGCCCCTGGCAGGAGCATTACACAAAGAGACAAGACAAGTGGAAGCAAGACGACAATGGGAGAGGGATGGTAACTGCCAGCCCTGAAAGTATTAGCACCAGTGGGCCAGGCTGTTAGAAGAGAGCAGCAACAGGCCACGTAGAAAGAGAAGGAGAAAGCTGCGCTGCGACAGCCAGATTTCCAAGGACTCAGAACCCACAACTCGAGCCACATTTCCAAAAGACATCTGCTCCCATTCATATTAATAACCCTAACAGATATTCATCAGTGACTCACAGCGCTTAGATACGATGCTGAAAGCTACCTCAGGCCTACAATAGATCACACTAGATCCTGGCTCCCCTTGATAACAGATGTTTAGACAAACAAAGCAGAAAAACTGTATGGTGTGTACCTCCCATATCAATTGTACCAAAAGGATGCTCATTGACCTATAGGAGGCTGGATGCAGTGGGTGACTGGTCTTGGAAAAGTGAGACGGCCCAGATGCAGAGGAGCAGATTGGTAGCACTGGAGCCTGAAGCACTAAATACCAGGATAGGTATGGCACATGAAAAGGTACAGATTGTGAAACCCAGTTATTCCATGTCACCCTGTTTTAGGGGGAGCCCATCTAAGTGTTGGCGGTAGAACTAATCAGAAACGGGGAGGGTGAAGTTTCCATGGAAAATTTCAATTGGAAAGGAAGTTGGTTTCCATGGCAAATGTCTAGGTTTTTCTAGTGAAAACTCAAAAACTGAAATATTACAGCTGACAACCGAAATATTTAAATTCTGTAGTGCCATGACAGTGTCTCATGAACGTTGTAGTTTGGGTGCCTTATGTTCCCTATAGTGGGCAGCCATGAAGAGGACTAAGTAAATGTGATACTTTATGTGGGGTGTTTTTTCCCACAGATCTATATTCTCTCACTCGTCGTCCACATACACTCTGCTGCCCTTTACCATGCAGGGCAGGGATTACATTGTAATATGAGGACAGGAGCATCTGGTCCCCAAGGGATCACGGGCCCCTTGCCTCTGCGTTGAGGGATGTGGGTTGGGCAAGTAGAGGTGCTGGCTGAAACCCCAAAAATATAAACTGAAAACCAAAATTGTGGGAGGTTTTGGTAAAAATAAATAAATTGGGTTATTGGTTATCTTTGGAGGCAAACCTGACAAATTGAATCAAATGGGTATTTCCTGCAGAAATGTTGGGGTTGATACTTTTAAAGCCATTTTTTAAATAAAAAAATGGTTCAAACCCACCCTCATGATGACCTTCTTACAAAGATCAGACTGGTTTTGCAAATTGCTTTCTATATGAATCTTTTCCCTCAATACAGTACATGTTGCTTACTAATATTTGCAGTGAGTCCCAATTATGGCCAGGGAAAATGAATTATTCATGTAATTATTTTTTAAAAAATGTAATTCATTTATAGGCAGTGAACCTGCAACCCAGCCCCTCATGACCCTTCAGACTCGCTGTGCTGAAAGTTTGTGGTGACTCCTGAATATTGGTTCATCATGACCCCCTTGGCTTGCATATATTGGATGCCATGGAACTTTCCCTGGTGGTGGAATCTTCACTTTCATGTTGGGTGCAGGTGCTTAGAGAGCTCCTCTGAAGGTCAAGCTGAGGCAAAGAGAAAGAGAGGACTTGTGACTTCCATCACCACCAGGATGAACTTTATTTCCCTATCCATTGCACAAGGCAGGGATAGAGTGTGCAGTGCCCTGTGAATGCCTGATGTGGTGGAGGAGTTTGGGTGGCGGGGAGGGAGGGAAGGTATTGCAGAAGCAGCACATTGCTGTGCCCAAGAGAGGCAGCTGGGCCCTCATTTCATTAAAGAGATGGGGGCATGAACACTGGATTTTTTGGGGTGTTTTCAGGGTTGGATTAAGGCCTGGGTGCTAATGGCCAGTGTCTCCAGCCCCAGCTCCCAGTGTTATGGGACTAAGCAGAATCTCTGCTTTCATTTAAAAAAAAAGAGCAAAAAGAAAACAGTAACTTTCTAACCTACACGTGGGTGAAAAAAGCTTGAACACATGACCCGAGTGTAAATGATGCAATGGCATCTTCCTGAGTCTGTAGAGAGCCTGAAACAAATGCTCTGAGGGATGTAAGCTGCACCATCTATCGCAATGGGATGTTAATTCAAAGCCCCACTGCTCTGGGCAGCTCTGTCAACACCATCCCAGCAAGGAACTGGGTGTGTGGCAGAAGGGGAGGAACACACTGGGCCTACCCCCACTCATCTATTCTAGCTGCTGAGGTAAGTATTGAGGGACCTACTTGTTGCCAACCTGCTGCTCCTGGGTGGGGGGCCAGAAGCAGATTCCATGGCACTATCCCTGGCTATCTGGGATGGGAAAGGAACCTCTCTCATTGCCACAACAAGTGGGAGGTTGGAGCAGAGCCACCAGGGCCTGAGGTTGCTTTAATCTGGGCCTGGGTGTTTGGGAGCAGAGTAGGGTGATGGAGTCAGAGAGGCTGGGCTGTGTACACAGAGCTAGAGAGAGATTTGCATTGGATAAGGAGGCTGGAATGTTCAAGCAAGCAAGGTAGCCCCTCATCATCCCATCCTGGTGTGAGCAGGCAGAGAGAAGGCACTTCCTTCCTTCTCCAGCAGGTGTAACCCTTTCTATGCTAGATGGCATTTATATCTTGTTCATTTGGCTTGAGTCAGGACTGCAGGACGGGGTCCTGTGATTCACACCCCCATGAAAATGTGGTGGAAACACTGTCCCATAAATCATTTAAAACTGAGCTAGAAAATGCTGGAGAATGTAATGTGAAGAATGACATCTGTGATGTCAGAGGCTGGACTGGATGATATGAGAGGTCTTTTTTCATCTCAAATATTGGTGATAAGTTGACCAGTGCATACACTTCCATCCTCTATATAGTTCTACAGTATTATGGAACCAGGGATCACCCCATGAAATGAATAGGCAGCAGGTTTAAAACAAACTAAAGTAAAAGGAGGTATTTCTTCCCACAACTCACACTCAACCTGTGGAACTTGGAGCCTGGGGATGTTGTGAAAGCCAAAACTATAGCATGGGTCAAAAAAGAACTAGGTAAGTTCCTGGAGGATAGGTCCATCAGTGGCCATTAGTTAAGTATGTTTTTCCAAGATCTGGGCCTTAGACTGTAAGCTCTTCATGGCAGCATCTGCCTTTTATATTGTACAGCACCTAGCCCAAAGGGGCCATGACCCTTGTTTGGGGTTCCCAGACACTAATGTAAACACATAATAGTGAGGCCAATATCAGAATCAGCTATACAAACAGATTTTCACTCTTGACTCTCAATCTCTTTGAGGTTTAGACAAAGCAAATGATAAGAGGTAAGCAGGGAGGGAGGGTGCGTGGGTGTGGGTGTGTGTAAAGGACAAGATACCTGCATAGAGAATCAGTTACCTTCCTCCCTCCCCGCTCCCACAACAAACTCCTTGCCTTCAGACTCTAATTAGGCATATAAGTACTTGTATGAACACAGCCACATTTTTGGCATGTGAACTTCTTAAAACCTGGGTCTAGCTACAATCTATAGTGGGTGCTGGGGGAATAGGGCATATAAGAAAATACATCAGTTTAAAATAAACATGGAGCTGTATATAGGGGTTTTTGTGTGTGTGTGCTTTATATTATGATTTCTAGTGGTGTTTCAACCTACTTTCAGGACCTTATTGTGGGATTTCTCCCCAGCTGACTGAAGGCAACAGCATCAAATTCTCCAAATGAAACAAATTTGCCAACATTTAAATACTGGCTGATGTCAAATAAATAAGATAAGAAACACAGTGATCTCCGGCTCTCAGCCCCCTCTGAGGTGACTATTCTAAGGGAAAGTGTTGCAGGTCAAATCCTACTTTTAGATCATTAAGACCCATTTTACCTCTTGTTTATCTAAACCAAAATAACCGACACAAATACCCTTTAAACTAAGGAACTGTTATTCTGCCATTGTAGAGGGGCTCACTCTATCTGCTTATAGGGTGGCCATCACCCTAGCATCTTTGCTCCTCACAATCATTCATGGATTTTATGCTCACAACACCCCTGCCAGGTAGGGAAATATTATCCCCATTTCCAGATGGGGAACTGAGGTAGTGGGTAGACAAAGTGTATGACTGGAACTGAACTCAGTTCTTTCCAGTCCTAAATAGTGCCTTGTCTACTAAACTGTCTTTCCTACCCTTGCTCAACCCTTTGCAGTCTACTCTCAAGATTATGGACAATTCAAATGCTATGAGTTTATGTGCCACTCAAATTATTTGAGTTGCATTTCCACCTGTCATGTTCTTTGTGGATATAAAAATCAGCAACTATAATGCATAATGTCCACGATGCTTTCTGAATGTAATGGCCCCTCCAGCTATTGCATTACATACACATTCCATAACATTACATACCAGATATACATACATAGTTTGTAAATGTTTTCTTTAAATGCAATAGATACAGTTTTAAAGTATATTCCCCTACAGCTAAATTAAGGAGGACAGACACTGTTATTTATTGCTCATTCCTTAAGCCACTGAAAACCAGAGATAAGTCTCTGTCCTTTTAGTATGCATCCACTCATGTACACAGCATTGCCATGTCTGACAGTGAGTCTACACTGTTAAGAAACCCGCTCCTAGGCTCCTTATTCAGGCATTGTGGAGACTAGAGTGGAGAGCCCAGGGTTGGGCCCTGGGGGTTAAAATAAGCAGATGGTTTTCCTTAATTTCTAAACATTTTGGGGGATCAGCATGGAGCTATTTACCTCTCTTCCTACAATCACAATCGGTATGATCAACTCCACCTTTAGAAATGCCAATTCCCCCCTCTTTGGACAATCCTTTGCAATTAATACAAGGGAGGGAGACTTCCAATCACTTGTTTACAAATAAAGGCATAATCGTTAACCCTCACCCCCACCCCTAGCAATGTGAGGGACATTAAGCAGCTGAATTATAAACTATCCTTCTGAAAACTGTTCAATCCACTCCCTTCTATACCGGCACTAACGCACCTACATCGGGAGCCCATGTTAGCAAATCGCACGAGGTTGCACAAAATACATAACTCAAGCGTTGGAGACTGTTTTTATTACTTTGATTTTTACAGTCCCCCCCTGGACTTGTGCCCCTTACAATGTATCTTACATTAAATCGTTTAAATCCCGAGTAACGTGTACAATGAATGTAACAAGAGACCACTTGTGAAAAGTTTTACATTGTCTTGCTCCGTGGTAAAATTAACGGTGTTTTTTTGCCGAACTATTTTTCTGCCGGAGAAAATAATTACAACGGCAAACTGAACTGAAAACCATTCATACTGATACACAAACGGGTTATCTGGGTCAGTTCAGCACCGCCAAAACAAACAAAAAACCAGAACAACCCAGTAGTTGGCAGGTGCGCAGATGTCTCCAAAAAGTAGCAGATCCGCTCTGTCGAAGGTCTATATTCATTTCAAATAAAGCGCTAGTGTAGCTAATTGCAAATGATTCCTCTGTTGATTACCTACAGACGCGGCTCTTGGTAAAACAACTGCACACCGAGGAAACGTTTGCAAAAATTAAACCTATCGAATATCACCGGGAAACAGCGCTGCGGAGCTTTTTACAAACGAAATCTACAAAAGATTCAAATAACTGCCGCGCGATGCCGATTCCTTCGTGTGTTCAACACAAGCTACTGCGTTTTTACCCTGCCGATGTATTTCTTTTTAATCCGCAGCGTTTTACAAAATAAAATGTAAACCGAATGAAACGGTTCTAGGGTTACCCAAGTATTTCTGCACGGAAAAGGGGTAAATTTCTCTGCAGCTTCCCATGTTTGGTGTCAGAACCTCCCCCGCCGTCCCCCCAAAAGTGTCCGATTTTAAATACGGTTTAAAACAACCTGTCCCCAGTGCTGTCTGCAAAGAGATGCTTGAGGATCGTTATCAGCCTATTCTTGTCTCCTGTGTTTGGTCTCACGGTTCATCTCCTGTAGGAAATTAGGGTCCCTTCTTCAACCCCAGTTCCATCGCCACCTCCGTCGCTTTCCCAGCCGACTACGCTTGGGTGTGTAATTGACCGAGTGACTGGGGGCAGGTTTCCTCCCCCTAGAGACACAGAAGTTTTTAGGGTGTCCCCAGGCTGCTGCCAATCCGCCGTGCCCATCCCTCCGGCCAGGGGCCGCAGGAGAAGCCCCCGCGGGCCGCACCTGGTGCAGGTCAGACTTATTGGGGGGGGGGGCGGAGAGCGAGCGCCCCTGGGAGCTTGTCGGTCGGAGGCGGCTCTCCGGGGGCGGGGGCAGGGCCGGGGGGCACCGCCGCCCCGCTGCAGGGTGACAGGGTGGCGCCAGCCGGCGGGGATATAAGGCCGGCGGGCTGAGCCCCCGGGGGAGCTCCCCTCGCTCTGCTCCCCCCGCGGCCAGCGCCTGATGAACCCGGGCAGCTTCTCCTACTTGGCGGCCATGTGCACCCCGCCCGGCTCCCCCGCCGCCGCGCCGGAGCCCGGGAGTCCGGAGCAGGCGCCGCCGCCGGCCCGCCGAGGAGCCGGCCGCGGCGGTGGCCGCCGGCGGCGCAAGCGCCGGGCCGCGGGAAGCCGCCCTACAGCTACATCGCCCTGATGCCATGGCCATCGCCCACGCGGCGAGCGGCGCCTGAACGCTGGGCGGCATCTACCGCTTCTCACCGAGACGCTTCCCTTCTACCCGGCGACAGGGAAGGAAAGTGGCAGAACAGCATCCGCCACAACCTGACGCCTGAACGGACTGCTTCGTCAAGGTGCCGCGGCGAGCCGGGCCACCCGGGCATAGGCAGCTACTGGCGCTGGACCCGCCGGCCGAGGACATGGTTCGACAACGGCAGCTTCCTCCGCCGCAGGAAGCGCTTCAAGCGCGCCCGACCTGCGCCCACCTACCGGCTACGCCGCCTTCGGCCCAGCCGCGCCGCTAGCGTGCGCCGGCTACAGCCCGCCGCTCCGCGGGCGCGCCCTAGCCCCGCGGGGCTTCACATCGAAAGCCTGATGGGTCGGCGCCGAGCTGGGCTGGGAGCCACTGGCGCTGCGCCGAGCCCGCTGCTTCCCGATCCGCGGCCCGAAGCCAAGCCCGCTTGGGGGCCTGGGCTCACCGTTACCCTACTCCGCTCGCCGCCGGCCGCCCACCTGCCGGGCCCCCGAGCGGCTACTACCCTCGCCCAGCGGCGCCCGGAGGCTGTCATCATACGGAACGCCTACGCGCCGGGCCGCCTGGGGGCTGACCGCCGTGCGCCTCGCCGAGGCCCCCGACCGCTCTTTGCGGCTGGCCGGGCCGCAGTCGGCCCAATCCCGCCTATATGCGGCAGCCCAGCTTCGCTCCGGGGCTCGAGCGGTACATGTGACTGCACTGGCTGCAGAGGAAGTAGGAGCAGGTCCTATGTACATCCCTTTGCTATGTTGATGGGGGACACGCTGTACTTGAATGCATTTTTTTTTTTTTTACTGTACATATGTAGATTATTTCAACCTAACCTGTATGGCGCTGCATAATGCGTTGTGCTGCATGGCGCATGTCACTGAGTGTGAAACACATTGTTGCATTGCACATGTGCTGTCAAACACATCGTGTATTGCATAGGCATCCTCCTGTCTCCTGTGCGCATTGATTGCCTGACACACTTTAGTGCACTGTATAATGCATTGTAGTGCATTGCACAAGCACTGTATAATGCAATGCATTATGCAATGCACACGAATGCACTGTAGTGCATTTACAGTGCACTACCATGTGGTATGCCCGATTCATTGCATATGCATTTTTATAATACATTGGAGTGCAATGTGTATGAATTATGATTCACGGGATAATGCATTTAGTAGTGCACTGTGTAAACCATTGTGTAAGGTGCTGTTACCTTGTAGATTTGTAAACATTCCAGTATGTCACATTTTTTTCTCTCTCCTTTGTTGGGTTCATAACCTGTAACTAGACAGATAGTTAGCAAAACTACTAGGTATGGGATTTTTTTTATTACTATTTAAGACTTTACCCTTTTTCTTCCCCTGAAGGAAAAAAAAACATCTTTTTACTATTTTTAAAAAAATAACTTTTATTAGAAAGGATTTAAAAAATAAATCTTCCCTTTCAACTGTTTAATACTGCTCTTTTTTTTTCGAGAAATGGTTTTGATGGGGTTTTAAAAATAGAATACATCAGAACTCAGCTGATTCATTTGAGAATCATAACACTGTTTTAATTATGCCAAGTGCCTTGTGCTTTCATTCTTTACTGAGGCTTTTTCAGAGCTATACTCTTAGTGTTTCAAATCTGAAGTCTGTTTTTAAATACCGGTGGTAATTTAACCATTGAACAGCTTCCTAAAGGAAGCCGCCTAAAGCCATTCCTACAGTGGCCAGTGCCAGGTGCTTCAGAGGGAATGAACAGAACAAATAATCCTCAAGTGATCCATCCTCCGTCCCCATTCCCAGCTTCTGGCAAACAGAGGCTAGGGACACCATCCCTGCCCATCTTGGCTAATAACCATTTGATGGACCAATCCTCCATGAACTTAACCTAGTTCTTATTTGAAACCTGTTATAGTTTGTCCCCTAATCTTGAAATTGAGATTGGATTCCTTTCTGTAAACTGTCCTCTATTTAGCTGCAATTGACTGGATAGTTTTCACTTATATAGTAGGGGGAATAATTCTCGCCACTGCAGGAGTCCTTGCAGGTGAAATTGTATGTTATACAGGAGGGTAGACTCACTAGATGATCACAATGATCCCTTTTGGCCTTAAATATTGAATGTGCACACTGGCCAGTCCTTTGCTCTTTATTAATAGGGCTGTATCCTGGCATGGATTTTTGAGGTGAATTCCCCACTGATATTCCCCATTTTTTTTTACCCTAAATTTCCTACATGTAAATGGGCAAGAATGGGATTTTTCTCCTCATTTGGGAAAAAAAAAAAAAGGATTTATCTGGTACCCTGACGTATGGGGGCAGTTGTATTGGAGCTGATTCGGTGAGTTGGTGTTCTGGGATGGGGCTCTTGACTCATTTGAATTTCCTGCCTAAGGGAGTTAGATGCCCAAATACCAACTGACTTTCAATGGAAATTTGTGCACCTAATTCCCTTAGGCCCTTTTTGAAAATCTCATTCCTTATCTTTAGTTTAACCCTCTACAAACCTATACTTGCCTGGATACACCAGTGTTTTAATGAATGGTTATCTGTGAGGGTCTCTCTTCTGGGGTGTTTGATTAGTGTGTTCTGCATGCCGTTTAGAAATTGACATTCATGCAACCCAATCCACCTTCAGGTGGGTGCACCTGGCAATTTAGGAACCTGATCACAAGGGTTAGGTGGCTTTGGTTGGCGTATTTAGGTCAGGCTCTCAGATGATCTGTTATCTCTCATCACTAGTCCCTCCTCACTCAGATTCACCTCTTCAGACTCTTAGGGATTTATACTGCTGCCCATCATCGTAGTATCTATGTCTCTTCTGCATAAAATCAATTAGCAGTAGTCAAATCTCTAGGGGATTTGGTGGAACAGAACTACTTTCTAATTCTTGGATCATAGTTACTTTTTTTTTTTTTTTTACTCATTGAGAGGAAGAAACAAAACCCGGAAAGGTATTTAGACTATTTGTAAAATAAATCCATAAAGGTAACCACAGAAAGATATTTTAAACCCAACAGAAATTTGAAAAGTAACCAGTATTGTATTATCTGCATAGCATTCCAAAGTTTATTTTTCTGTTGGTTAAATTTTTGAATGGGCTAGAGAAAGGTAAAATGATCTTTCAGAAGAAAAATAATTATACAGGAGTCTTGTAAATATGGCACTGTGGGATGTAGGACCTGAGCCTGCAATCTTTGTATAGGCAAAACTGCTTGGAAGTCTGTGGAAGTTTTGCCTTAGTAAGCAGTGGGGGATCAGAGCCAAACACTTTCTTGATTCTTTAGCAATTACAGAGCCTACCTGCCTCCACTGAAGTGAATGGGACTTTACGGGGAACAAGATCAGCACCTTCTGAAGTTGTGGAAATGAAAGGTGGGTTTGCATGGCAGATAGAAGCATTTCTTGGAGGATTAGATAAAAAGGACTTGGCTTGAAAAAAAAAAGGGATGGTGGAGGGATGGGGTCAGTACGCATACGTGCAGCTCTCTGGGAACAGTTTGATGAAACTCTGAAGCAGACATGTTCCTCACTGTTATACTAGCCCAAGAGTCGGCAGCCTTTCAGAAGCAGTGTGCCGAGTCTTCATTTATTCACTCTAATTTAAGGTTACGTGTGCCAGTAATACATTTTAACGTTATTAGAAGGTATCTTTCTATAAGTCTATAATATAAAACTAAACTATTGTAATATGTAAAGTAAATAAGGTTTTTTAAATGTTTAAGAAGCTTCATTTAAAATCAAATTAAAATCCAGAGCCCTCCGGACTGGTGGCCAGGACCCGGGCAGTGTGAGTGCCACTGAAAATCAGCTTGTGTGCCACCTTTGGCACGTGTGCCATAGGTTGCCTACCCCTGTGTAACTAGCCAGAAGTGGTGCTATCAGAATCAAGGCTTAATCTGTGAGACTTCTGCGCAGGGAGCCTACGTGGGAAGTGATGAGGAAAGGGCGAATGATAAGTCGATTCATTTCCAGTCACCCAGAAGCAGCAGGAAGGAAGCTTGCAGGAGTCGTTTGCTGGGATCTGCGGGGAAACTTCTGAAAGGGCTATTCAAGTTCTTTGCAGCTTTGGATTTCAGCTCAAGTGCCTTTGGAGCCAGCTGGGCTCAGGGTGTCTGAAGGGCTGAGCTATCGCTCGCTCCCATCTTTCAGCTGTCTCCTTCCTCACACCACTGAAGTTGCATTTGGGGACACTTAACTTTTAAAAAATCAAACTGGGATACATGCTGGAGTTTGCAATAGGCCTGTTCCAACCCTGCACATGTACGAGCCATGATATTTGATTCCCTTAACAGGATACACTTACAGAAGGCTTAGCAGGAGTCTTTCCAGGCACAGAAATCTAGCCGCGGGCTTTCCATCAGACCAATAAACATCAGAGCTGATTGAATTCCAGAAAATGTGGCTTGTGGAGTAAACAGCTGACTGAGAAAACAAGCCAGTGAAATTTATGAAATTTATGAAATTCAGATCATAAAGCCAACGTATAGTATTCAACCACCTCTCAATATTCTGTTCTGGAGATTCAAACCTCACCATAGGCATGATCCAAAGCCCACTGTAGTCAGTGGAAAGATTCTCCACTGATGTCAAATGGCTCAATCCTTATATTTAGGATCAGTCCTTATATTTACAAATAAAATGAAAATCAAAATGAGTGAAGCTCTTTTTTTTTATATTATTAACCATACGGTGGGGGAGAGTGTAGCCACTTGTATTTTGACTGTTGTTAAACTAATGTGTTCAGAGTATTTTCTTGATTAAGTTTAATGGCTTTTAAGCTTTCGTTTCAATGGTTTGTTTACAGTTAGGATGAATCTAGCAAATGAGTTGGATTAAAATGTCATGCAGGGCATAAGCCTTCCAGGGCCACAGTGGATTTAAGCTTTGCAGCGTTTACATGTTGCCCACTAGCCCTCATTTGCTTTAGTGGCTTATTTTTAATGCTCCTCTGTATGACTTCAATGAAACAGGAGCAGTGATCACCGGTTGTGAAACCAAGTCTCAAATAAAATCCTCCCCTCTTTAGTTAGCACTATCCATGGAATTCGGCTGTCTTAAGTAATGACAGTCCTAAAACATCTGATCCTACAGCCGTTGCAGTCATTGGCAAAACCCCTCATCGATTTCAGTGGGAGCAGGACGGAACCCACCAAAGAATGAAAAATGCAGAGGCTCGTAGGACCACTGAAAATAGCCAGGGGCCAGATTTTTAAAGATATTTAAGCACCTAACATGCTTAAGTACAGTGGGAGTTAGGTGCCTAAATGCCTTTGAGGCTACAGGCACTAGTGGGATTTTCAAAAGGTCCCAATTGAAATTGATGGGAGTTAGGTGCCTAGGTTACTTTTGAAAATCACACTAGGCACCTAAATACCTTTAAAAATCTGTCCCTAAGACAAGAGGCATGGTAAAGTCCTTTTAGTATTGTATTGAATACAGGATCTGATCCAGCTCCCACTGGAGTCAATGAGAATTTTGCCACTTGAAATCAGAGTAGAAGCAGGTCTTAAATGGTTGATCTTCATTTCAAAAGTTACTAGTGATTTGTGGGTGACCCCGTTTGGGAGCGGGGGTAGTCAGCTTGAGACACTTTAAAGCGGTTACCTGTGGGTCAAAACATATAATTGGAAATCTTGAGTGGCTTATATTTATAGTCTGTAAATGGTGTTTTCAAAGGGTGAGGCAGTTGTCTTCATAACACCTTTTGCACCTGGAAATAGTCTATTCCTAACTAATAAAAAAAAAAAAGAGGGGAAGGTTTGAAAAACTCTTGGCACTATGTGAAGTACAATAAAAATAAAAATACGTTGCCCGGAGGATTTCTGTGGATCACCCTAGAAATGTGTATATATGAAATTTGCACTGATTTTAACTAAGATGGTAAACTCATTTAGTTAAATCCTTGCAAATTCTATGCATAGGCAAGGCCTTGCACTGAGATCATTCTTGTCTTTGCTCAATAAACCTGAGGATTTGTCTTTAAAAAAAAAGGCATCACTTTTTTTCATGGTGAAAAAGAAACTAAGAAATATTCTAGATCTGCTAATGAAACTCAAATAATAGAGGGGTCGGCATGGAACAAGCTGAAGGTGGGTTTATAAATGTATAACTAATCTGAAACAGAATCAGTAGTTGAGTGGGCTCAGTGGATAAAGCACTGGACTAGGAACAATCAGGAGATCTGGTTTCTCTTGGTTCTGCTACAGGTGGGGCCAACCTGTGCCTCTGTTTCCCCTCCCACCCTTTTCTCTGTTGTATCTGTTTAGATTGGAAGCTCTCCTGGGCAGGGGTTGTCACTCGCTATGTGTTTGTGTAGGTCCTGGTGCAAGTTGGGACTTCCTCTAGGCGTTAATGTAATTACGGTGTGTGTATTTTCACTCCCCAGACCTGAATATATGTCATCTACTGATATAGCCATTATGCGGCTATTATACTAAATCAGTTAATGCATTTGATAAATGTAGTTCAGATTCTATATGGTTTTGCTTTCACTGGAAATGTATCTACTTTATCCCTTGGACTGTGAGTTTGTCTTGCCATTGAAACAGAGATCCAGAAAAACTGTCAGGCACAATATTAACCCAGGCAAATTTTAACCCTGATCGCCCCACTCATCAAAGTCTAGAGCGCGGGTTCTCAGACTTTTGTTCTGGTGATCCCTATCACATAGCAAGCCTCTGATTGCGACCCCCCCTAATACATTAAAACCACTTTTTTATATATTTAACATAATTATAAAAGCTGGAGGAAAAGCGAGGTTTGTGGTGGAAGCTGACAGCTCGTGACCCCCCATGTAATAATCTCATGACCCGCTTAGGGGTCCCGACTCCCAGTTTGAGAACCTCTGGTCTAGACTGTATTAAGGTTGATAATGATCTTGTTAACCTTTGATTCATCAGTTATCGGCCACCTTGTGGGGACCCTGAGACAACTGAAGTCAACAGCGACCCCTAGTGGGACACACAGGAATAGCACGATTGTCCTAGCTTCTGCAGTGAAGCATGGGGAATTATATTGTAGCCGGAGCAATAGTATTCATGTCTCTGTTGTTCAGTTAACAATCAGATGCTTCACTGTGTCAAGTCACTGTGTAAAACCATGGAGCCACTACAGATGCAATATACATGCCCCAATCAGGTTCATTTGTGGTTACATCAAGATCTGAACCACTGCCTGAAAAGAGAGAGAGTGCCATGAATAGCTGAGGACAAGGCTAATGTAAATGCAATGTCAGTTTAATAATAACTAATACACTTGTCTTTATAACTATAGAGCATAGATTAATTAGGGGGGTGTCTTCTATCAGCTGATGATAGATGTTGCTGCGCAACAGATGTGGCACTTCACAGGATGAAGGTCTGATACACACTATTTAAACTGCGTTTGTAACCTAACTAGAACACTACGCAAAATAGCAAGGACCCTAGGGTGCGACACTCACAGGAGCCCTCAGCAATGTTAGCAAAAGTTCCCTGGCTCCTAAAACACACTGACAGGTATGAGCATGTGTCCAAACTTTTCAAATCTCAAGTTAATCACTTAAATCCGTAGAGGAGCTTGAGCAATGATCTTGTTTTGCAAAGTGCTTGATGAACACTTGCCTCTCCCTTTGACGTTAAGACAAGCCGTGGGTGCATAGCAACTTTGAAAACCAGGCCCCTATGCGGGTGAAAAAGGGTCAAATTTTTTAAAGGGCCTAAGGGCCAGCTTTGTATTTAGGTGCCTAAAGATGCAGGCAGGTGCCTAGCAAGATTTTCAAAAACACCCCGGTGCTGATGGGCGTCAGGCAGCAAGCACTATTGACTGTCCCACTAGGTGCCTATCTGCATCTTTAGGCACCTAAACACCTTAAAAAATCTGGCCCTAGGTGCCTAAGTCACATTTGAAAATGGGACACCGGTTTTTAAATCTCGTAGTTGCTTTTGAAAATTTTACCCTAAAGATGGATTATGGGGCCTAATTTAAGGTACCCAAGGGTGAAAATACTGTCCTATGTGTAAAGTACAATGTACCAAGCTTAATGATGACACATTAAATCAGGGTGCCATTTATTGGAATATCCCCCCTGACCCGTGGAGAAATCATTCAATTTAATAACAGAGAAGGCTAATGGCTGCTTAATCGGGATACTAGGGAACACTGACTTTAATAGGAGTTTTGGCTGCAGCATCTGGCAACCCGTTGCCCAATGGGAACACAGTGGCAAAGAGGTAAGTCAGAGGTTAACAATCTTTTTTGTTGGAACTCCACCCTGGTCACAATTGGAATGAATATTATTGCCTCTTCCTCCCCCAGTAGGAACACTGATGTTATGGCCAGGTTTCTGCAGCTGTTAGTGCCAGCCCCAACCTCAAATCATGAGGCAGTGCCCCAAAACCATGAGATGGGCTTAAAAATCATGAATACTTAAAAATAGGTTGGGGTTCTTTTAATTTCTCTTCTAGCTTTTGAGCCTTCAGGGTCACGTTTTCAACCTCTAGGGGTTGGAAATGTCCTTTTTGTTTTAACAAAAATTTGAGATTCTCACATAATCCTATGACTCCAGAAGCTGGGGCTTTAAGGGGAAAAAACAGAATTCACTGAGAGCTCACAGCTGTGTCCATATCACCTGCTTTTCCTCCAGTCTTTCTGTTTTTCCCCCTTCTCATCTCCTGTTGTCTCACACAATTTACCAAAATACATGCAAATTTCATTTTCCATTTTGATCATTGTTCATGATCCCCCCCCCAGCTGACTTCCTCTCCCTCCCTACTCTTCTTTTCCTCCCTCCATTCTAGCCTTTGTTTCCCTTGTTGATTGGTGCTTTCTTCCTCTCTCTAAATGTCTATTAGATACAAAAAAATAATCCAAAAATGATTTTTACAAGGGTTTGTGGCAATGAAACATAAGTGTTGTAATGGAATAAAATACATGTCCCATGTAACCTTAATTATAGTATCAGTACTGTGACCCTTAATATAATAGCATCTGAAGATACACTCCCTAGGACTAAATGACCAGGGCTATCAATCCACATGCTTCAGTTCATAAACAGATCACCAGCTGGGAGCAGGGAGAAATTCCCCAGTTAGATGCATTATGAAGGTTTAATTCCTTCCTCTGAAACATCTGGGATTAGCCACTGTCAGAGACAGGATACTGGGCTTGAAGGATCATTGGTCTGTCCTTGGTATGACAATTCCTATGTGAACAGTGCAGTGTGAAAACATCCCCATTTCCTAGTTCTGTCACTGGCTTGTTCTGAAACCTTGGGAAAGTCACTTACCCTCTCTGTGCCTCAGTCTCTTCTCTCAGTGCACTAAGGAACATAACACCATTCACCGACTTCACAGAAGAACTGTGAGACCCTATCAGTCATTGCAAGGTGTTTGGAGACTCTTGGAGGGAGGTTGTTATAGAAATGCAAAATATTGCCCCGAGCTGGCTTGTGGCCGTGTGCCACTGCCCTCTGCTGAAAAGAATCAGAATTGCTCACCTGTGTGCCATAGACCCTCCACGGTTAACGGATATGGGCGATTTAGCTGGAGCGCAAGCAACTGGGAGCTGCGCTTGTGGAACAGAGTGAAACGATCATGGTGACAAAGTAGGTCCATGGAGACTTTGATGACCACGCTGTGCCGCTGAGGGTACTTCTATTTTTTACTGTGTGCTATACAATGCACAGTTTATCTGCCTTAGGCCCATCACGCTCTTTAATGTAATTATTCTTACAACATCCTTGTGAGGTGAAGTACATTTTTATGTTGGCGGGGAACTAAGACCTAGACTAAACTTCAGATCCTCAAAGGTATTTGGGCTCCTAATTTCCATTGAAATCACTGGATCAGTGAACACCACTGAAAAGCTTGAGGGAGTTTGGGTGAAACTCTCTCCTCCTCCCCCCTCCCCCTGGTGATCTCAAAGAAAAGCTAACAATGAGATTGGACCTCTGGACTGGGAAAGTGCGTTGCATGTGCTTCCAAAGGAAATTCCATTCCGTGCATAGTTGATAGGTAGCAGGATAGTTGTTGTCAGTGTTGTCAACTCTTGTGATTTTTTCACAAGTCTAGTAATATTTGGTTAAAGCCCCAGCTCTTGGACTCATGTGAGTACATAAGAATCTCCACTTTCATTTAAGTTTCTAACTCTTATGGTTGCAGAGAAAAGCTTGAAATCCTGACCTCTAAAAGGCACACAGATCAGAAGACAAATTGAAAGAACCCAACATTCATTGTCTTAAAAATCAGAGATTTTTTACAATCCTCTCATTGTTTTGAGGGGCCAACTCGTGATTTTTGAATGCCTGGGGTTGCTAACACTGTGAACATGGTGTTATTAATGGAATGTTCCATTCTCAGTAGCCCCTTTGAACCTCCAAGGAAAAACATTATATATGTATATTAAAATTGTATATGAGGCAGTGTGGCCTATTAGCTAGTGAACTGGGACTCAGGCCTTCTAGGTTCTGTTCCTGGCTCTGCTACTGGCCTGCTGGATGACCTGGCCAAGTCACTTTCCTTCCCTGAGCCTCAGTTTCTCCATCTGTAAAATGGGGATAAAGACTCTGGCATTCTTTGTAAAGTGCTTTGAGACCAATGGATGAAAAGACCTCTCTATGTGAAAGACAGTCATGTTATTAAAACAACATTTACAGTAAAGAAGTAGACTTTTAGCTGGAGCCAAAGACAGGCATTTGCTGGATCCACTGGCTGCCCTGGCGTAGCAACTACTTGGTAAAACGAGAAAAACATTTCAACTTATCATCAAAGTACTAAAAATATTTAATGAGCTTTTTGTTTTGTTTTTAAGACTCTGTAGAGGGTGGTAACTCAGTGGTCAGAGCCACCGAGAACATTTGAGAAGCACAGAGCCAAAGTTATCTTTGGTAGCACTCCAGAGGAATTACACCAGGAATGCACTGGGCTCTTGCTGTTCCTGAGTAGCCTCTTTGGTGGAATTGTCAGGAATGAAGCCCTGCAGCTGGGCCTGGGAGCAGCTAGCTAACCGCAGCTGAAACCAGCTGATTGGCCAAGCGACGGTGCCAGGACTACTCTTAAGCTCAGCAGTAGCACTTGGCTGGTGACTGCTCAGTGCTTATGCCTGCAGCTGTGGTCACTCCTATGCTGATTTGTTCCCAGCCTGACTCTGGATCTTGCTCTGACCATTAGGCTGGGCCACCCAGGCTCTGTGACAGGCTTTCTAACTCCATAAGGAATAGCCATGTGCCCTTTGCTATGCTTTGTGACTGTGCAACCAATCACAACCATGTGGCATGAGTGGGGATTGAACCCATGACTTTCAGCATGGGCTTCTGCCACTTGAGCTGAAGGGCAGAGGTCATTATTCTTTGGCAGTAGTAGGTTCTTATACTCATGCCTGGATCCGCCACCTCTTACCCCCTGAACAAGTGGCTTCATTTGCACTGCACAGGATGCCATATAGTGGATTGAAACAAGCCAGTCTTTTATTTAAATATTTTTTTTAAAAAAAGTGTGTGTGAACATGCCAGTGTGTGTGAATGGGTCTAGAGTGACAACATGGTCCTCTGACTGTCCGTAAAACAGATACAGTCCAGGGAATGACTATGCAAGCTTGCCCATGCTGGTCTTCTAGCGTGCCTCAGCCTTGACCAGATTGGGGTAGATTGGTCTCCACGGTCCATATATGCCTCTCTGCCTCCCTACTGGGATTGCTATACAAGTTGAGCATAGCCATGGTGGTTTTATGTACCCCCCGGGAACTGGAGTGAAGCTACCAATGCAAAGCCAATGGAACAGTCCTCTCATGGCAACTGATTTTGGTGACCAGTGAGATGGAATGGACTTGTGCCAATGACCTGGAGGTCTAGCTCCAGTTTCTAATATAAACACCTTCCTAGTAAGAACTGGAGCCAGGTCTTTATTTAGTGTCAATTGGTGTCACTTGATAGAGTACAGTTGAGCTCTATTCCACTTTACACCAGCTGAGGTTCTGGCCTTTGCCCTTGCCCTGGATCACATGTTGTTCTGGATGACTGGATTCTCAGTGTGAACTTCTGGCATTTGAGAGCCCTCGCTCTGGCCATGTCAACCCCTTTTTAGAGTTTTCCCACTGTTCTCCTAAGCCTTTCTCCAGTGTTTCATGCTCAAGGTTCTTGTCCCTTCCAGGATTTCAGGGCACGTCTACACTGGTGATTTTTTCCAACTCGTTTTAAAACTTGTGCAGCTAAACTGATTTTAAAACCCATTGGAGCCATGGTCTAGACACAGTTTTCAGCAGTGTGTAAGTGGCCTGGCCTATTTTTACTGAACCTGTTTCAGAACATCAGAGTAATTCAATCTGATGGTCACTCGTGGCTTTTTGTTCGGACGGAGTCACTCATTTCTACAGAGCAATGGATTCACCGAGACAGGCCAGGCCACCGTAGACTGCCTACAGCTGGGTCTTACACTATGGCTATAACTGGTTTTAAAATTGATTTAGCTGAATTGGTTTTAAGACTGGTTAGGAGTTTTCCCAGTGTAGAACCTTTATTGTTATAATTTCCACGTGTATCATTTTGTTTCTTAGACTGAGTAACTCCACTGACTTCTTTGCTGCACAATGACTGTAATTATAAAACAACTGCTCTGCACTGGGCAATATCCCATCGAGTAGAATATTGTCTTGTATTCTTCATCTGTATAGTATAAATGCAATTTTTGGTGAGACGTGATCCTCTCCAATACTTCATCCTCCAAGAGTGACAGTGTGGTTCAGTGGCTAGTGTGTGGGACCAAATCAGTCCACTTTTCCCTCTCTGCGCCTCAGTTTCCCCATCTGTAATGGTACTGCTCCAACTTTGTCAGCTGCTTTGAGATCTGTGGATGACAAGTGCTAGTTATCTTTTAATAGCGGTCACACTTCAGGACAGTGGTCCTGTTGACTTCAGTGGCGCTACTCAAGCGAGTAAGGACGTCTTGCATGAGCAGAAGTTGCTGATTCAACCTTCTTGTTGGTTTTTGTAATATCCATGACAGCCGAACACATAAATCTTCTGGTCAGTCAGCCATCTTTACTCAGCTGCACCTTATCTCCCTCCCCACTAGATGGGACCCTTGTCACATATATTATAGATTTCATGGCAAACTAATAGTGCTTAATTCTTTTGTTAGCACCAGGCAAATCACACTGCAAAAACCTGGTAAATCTACTCTACACTTGACCGAGGCCAACTCTGGTTGAGATCAAAACAACGTTTTACGCCAGATGAGTTACTTATTGTTTTATTTTCTTCAATGTTATTCTTAGAACACATCCATTTTCCCCTGGGCTTAAAATCTTTCTTTTATGCCAAGTCTCTTCTATCTGATGCTTCCCCCCTAAGTATCATTGCAGCACAAAGAGGTCTCAGAATAGCATGCACTGGTGGTTAATTATTTGGAACAATTATACAAAACAAAGACAGAGCCAGACAGCAGGAGGTCTTAATTGTCTAGCCAAGCATGAACTGGCACAGCCTGCCACAGGATTACCACTAAAAGTGGAAAATGGAGAGAAAAAAAGGAGAATTATCCCATGGAACAGCCAAGAATTAAGGCAAACTTTACAGAAGATCTTGAAATGTCCCCTGGAAGAATTTTCTGAAACATCACAGAAGACATGGAGGGGAATGACTCAGCATATGAATTTAACGCTCATCCCCATGTGGACAGGCCCCCATCCTGCAAACACTTATTTATGTGATTAAACAAAAGCATATGCTTATCTTTACTGACTGCTCCTTAGTGAAGCCCAGGCCTGAGCCCTGGTAGGATCAAGCCCTAGATTTTTATTATAACTAAGTCCCCACATCAGCGACTGTAGCATAACAAAGGCTCCGGTCCGGGAATGTGAACATTGAACACACGCCCCCAGCATCTGTTTGGAGTGCTATTGACTTCAGTGCAGACACAGGAGCTTAGAACAGAGTTTTCAGCAGGACTGCTGCCCAAGAGAGCAACATTTTGAGTGGCTCTGTAGACAATGACCTGATAACTTTCTGCAGGTTGTACAGAGCCTTTCAGAGTTGCAGACACGCCAGCCCAGGCACAAATTATAAACTGAGAGCTGGTCTACACTGGGGGCGGGGGAGGATCGATCTAAGATATGCAGTATCTTAGTTCAACTTACCTGGCCATCCTCACGGTGGCAAGTCGACTGCCGCGGCTCCCCCGTCGACTCCGCTTACTCCTCCTGCTGAGGTGGAGTACGGGCGTCAATTCGGGGATCGACTCATTGCATCTAGATGAGACACGATAAATCGATCCCCAATAGAGCGATTACTACCCGCCGATCCAGTGGATAGTGTAGACGTGGCCTGAGTCTCAACCGCTTGGAAGCTTATCAGTGTCAAGGAGACAGGGTGTGTAGGGAAGCTCAGAAAAGGGAATAACAGTGATATTTAGGGTGACCAGACAGCAAGTGTGAAAAATCAGGACGGGGCGGGGGGGATTATAAGAGCCTATATAAGAAAAAGACCCCAAAATTGGGACTGTCCCTATCAAATCAGGACATCTGGTCACCCTAGCGGTATTTCTTTAAGTGTTATTGCTAACTCACTTCTCATAGGCATAGCAAACAGCGTCTGTAGAAGGAATTTGTTGAGGTAATGGAGCAGAACAGGAAGCGTATCCCTTGTGTAAGAAGCAACATAGAAAACAGCATGGCACAATAAAAATGAATGGGTGTGACAGAACGGTGATGGAAGACTACAACCACATCAGCACAAGCTCTTTTATAATTATCCACTTCCTAGGGCAGGGTTGTTCCAATTATCCAGTTCCTAGGGCAGGTAGGAACTTTTTCCCAGCATGCTTTGGTGTGTGTGTGTTGGGGCGGGTGGCCCTTTAAATTGGGCAAAGACCTAATATTCCAAGCTTAAGGTAGCCATATTAACACTAAGTGCTGGTGCACCTTCTTGTCTTTTAGCTGGTAGGTATTTCTGATGCCTGTTGTTTATTTATTTATCTTCTTGAGAAGAGGCCCATTCTCACAGTCAGCTAGAACTTAGTACCCCGCAAGCTGCTGAGCTGCCCTGGAGAGTTTCCTGGGGGAGGTTGGAGTTGTAGGTCAGGTGCTAACAGCAGAGCTATGTTGTGATCTGCACTAGCCCTTCCTACATAACCAGAGCTTCCTGGTTTTCTTAGAATCTGCCCCTCTTTTCTCCAGCAGAGCCATAGTGATTTCATTGGGTTAGGTGGGTCCTGCTGTAGCTGGAGGGGTATGGCAGAATCTACCCCGATATGATGACCTCTTTCTGGGGGTGGAGGGACCCTACAGTCTCATGAGTTTGCTGTCGGCTCACAGCAGCCAGGAACGTTTTAGCCCCATGGGGGAGGAACTCTTAAAGCTAGTGCAACTATTTCCCACGGTGCACTGCTAAGCCTTTAAATAAATCCAGTTGGGGCTAGCCATTTTGGCTACTCATACAGCTGGCTCCTTAGTGGGGTGCTGGGGAAGGAATGCGAGGCTCTGGGAGTAAAGAATAAAATTTTAAGAGACACAGGCAGGGCTCCTAATTGGGGGAGGTTGTGTACTCAGCCCGATCAGAAAATTGCTCCCTTTGAAAGTCTTGAAAGTTGAGCCTCGCCCCAAATCATGTTACTTTTGAAAATCTTGGCTATTTTCTTGACTTTAGCTCCCCTCCTTTCATTGGGTACCTTTATATCTCCTCTAGCATGCCTTTTGCCGTAATTCACTGCCCATTTTAGTGAGCGTTACTTTGCTGGAGTGTCTTGCTTGCAGACCGCTGCTATGAAAACATCCTCCTTGATATTTTAACAAGGACACTGTGTGCTGGGCAAGAACAATTATTTCCTGTATTAGGTTCCTTAGCAGAATTTTTAGACAATTCTTTAGGGTTACAAGTGTTACAGTTTTCTTAACTGAACGAGCAGCGAGCGCCGCTGACATTTCAATAATAGTCTTAGTGATGGGAGAGGGAAACACCCCCTAGACCCAGTCCAGGGTATTTCCCAGCATTTCAGGTCAAGAGGGAAAACTGGAAGCAGCTGCTCTGAGGTCTCACATGTGCAAATGGGGACTCTTCTGAGCGCAGGTAGGGTCCTGATCCTGCCTCACTGGGGTCTATAGCAGCCATATTAATGACTTCAGTAGTTGCAGGATTGAGCTCGAACACTGAAGGTCATGGTAAAGAACCCTGAAGCAGGTGGGCCCAATATTGTACTATTCATTGCTGTGTCTGTGTGCCGGCCAGCCCCTGGGAGCTCCAGAGCTGAAAGCAATGAGACTCTGTGGTGGGGTGTCCATCCAACCCAGGGCCTGAAAGGGTTAAGGTGGTAAGATAGGCCAATTAACACCCTCCGCTGCACCTGGAGGAGGAGCCAGTGTGCCAGGAGGATTAATCAGAGATGGAGCTCAGCTGGAGAGGGACAGGAAGGGCCTGGATAAGGCCAAGTAGCAGGGCATAGAAGGGAGTGGAGGGTTGCAGTCACATACAGGGTCAGCAAAGGCAAAGTCGGAAATAGTCCAGAGAGACAGTAGTAAAGTGTAGGCTTGTGCAGGCCTTGACTGCTTTTTGTAGGGTCCCTGGGCTGGGGCCCTGTGGGGGTGGGCAGGCCTGGGTTCCCTCACCAGGCCCTGGAGAAGTGGCACCATTATGGGGCAGCTAATGGGAAGACCATCTGGGACAGTGGCTCTGGAAAGACTTTGATAAATGCACCACCCTCCTTCTCCAGCAGGGGACAGCTATAGTGACCTGGCCAGAGGGCCAAGCCCTGAAGCGGGAGCAGCTGAGTCCTGAAAGAGCGAGGCTGAGAGAGAAACAAGGAGTGAGCAACCGCAGGAAGAGGTGTCAGGCAGGCAGAGTGGATCCCCAGGTGGGACCAGGAGAAGGGGCTCCAGTGGTGAGTAGAGAACCTCATGATGGTCTCCTACAGCTTGAGCTAGGCAACCAGGCTCTGCAGCTGAAGGCGGAACAGATTCTCCTCCTCTGTGGATCAGGCACTGAGAGGGAGATGTGTTGACCACCTGTTAATTAGTGGCTGATACGTGATCTTTTCTTATGCAATGAATCCCACCAGCTGTGGATCAGATTGGTACTTCACAGTCTGCCCTGAAGAAGGGCCAGGACCTGGTCCACAGGAGCAGAGGAAATACTGAATTCTGACTCGGCTATAACTAGGTCTCAGCTTCTCCCTTGCTCCCTGGATAACAAGAATATCCGGTGTGACATAAGATTTAAAAAAAAAGATTTTGGAAGGGATATAAACCTTCAAGCTTCAAGGCATAACCCAGCCACTTACTGCAGGGGGTCAGGAAGAAACATTCCTGGTGGCTAGCTTATCCAATGCTGCAGGTCTTCTTGCTCCTTCCTTTGTAACAGCTATCGTTAGCCGCTGCCAGAAACCAGGCACGGGTCTAGATGTCTTATCCCATCTGACAAATCTTATGTTCCTATTTTTTTAAAGATGTCCCTCTGGATATGAGGAATATTCTTAAATTTGCCTTCACAAGTGGCAAGGTAACCAATGCCTACATCAAAAGACTCCAATTTAACAGACGTCTGAGAATTGGAGCAAGCTTCCCCTTCTCCCCAAATTGCCTTTAAATGGCAAATTCATATAATCCCTGTAGCAACCTGAGATTTGAGTAATCACTTGGCTGAGCTGATTCTCTTTTGGTGAACCACGCTCAGGAGGGTGGGGCTGAGTTGCCGGCTTTGTCTGATGGGGTTGATGCGGTGAGCGCAGAGGGAGCGCTTGTTAAGGCTTTGTGTGTGACTAGCTGCTAACAAAACACAGGGCAGGTGCCTAATGGAAAATGGTAAATAACCAGACCTTGTAAAAAATTAACATTTTGCCATTTGCTTGCTCCCAGCCCAAGGCCTAGATCGCAACCGAGGGAGGTGAATTGCTGCCATGTTCTGCTGTGCTCCTGAGCTATGCTACAAGTATGTTTAATGGGACACAGAAGACATGGCTGGCTGAATTAAGGAGGATAAAAATCAAGTAGGAACTAAATGAACCCATATTTTGATAAGGCACCGACAAAGGGGTGGCACTAGACTGCATCTTCATTGTTCTGTCCATGAGGCAGTCCAGATAGTGCTGCAGCGTGATGTATTTGCTCAGGGCTGACTTTTTCTCATGCTCTCATTGTGTGGACCAGGGTTGACAGACTTTTTCTTGCACCCAAGTCAACACTCCATCACTTTGGTTCTCAGAATGTTTCTTCCGGTTGCCAAGGAAAGCTCCACGGAGCCCTAATGAGCCCTGGACCATCATTTGAAAACCACTGGCTTTGGGGATCTTCATGAGCCATGCTGAAATCTAACCAGTGGAAGAATCTCAGGTATGGCTTCTCCTGGCATCTTTCTTTCCAGTGCCCTTTGCCCTGTGTACATTTGGCCAAGCCCCACACACTTGCACCAAGACTAATTAATGTTGCACAGATATTCCTTTAAAAAACAGCAGAGGGTTAGATTTCTCTACTGTGCTTCCATGATTATATTCGCTGAGAGTAGTCACCATCAGGAGGTTTCCTGGGGTTGTCCTCAGCAAATGGATTCTCTGGGTGAATCATCACCACCTGCAAAGTCTTAAATCAAGACTTAGTTGAGGTGGCCTCTACAGGGGCCATGGGAGAAGACCCTTTCCCCAACCCTGCAGAGCATAAAAGCAGCAGCTGCAGTCATGGTGTGTTTTACCTCTCCTGTGGAGGAAGCAGCGTTGCCTAGTGGCTAGAGTCCTGGACTGGGTAGACCCAGGTTCTATTCCTGGCTCTGCCACTGACCTGCTGGGCGACCTTTGGCAAATCACTTCACCTCAGTGCCTCAATTTCCCCATCTGTAAAATGAGGAGAATAACGCAGGCCTCCTTTGTAAAGTGCTGTGATGTGCATTGATGAGAAGCACTGAATAAGACCTGGGTATTGTGGAATCACTAGTAGCTCTTCTTCTCCTTCTGTTACCTGTACTCACTCATTGTGGCACTCTATACCCCTCTGGGCCAAATGTAGATTGATCCTGCCACAGGCCTTGTCTGACAGATATGGCTCTCTGAGGGGAGGGACAGCTCAGTGGTTTGAGCATTGGCCTGCTAAACCCAGGGTTGTGAGCTCAATCCTTGAGGGGGCCATTTAGGGAACTGGGGTAAAAATCTGTCTGGGGATTAGTCCTGCTTTGAGCAGGGGGTGGGACTAGATGACCTCCTGAGGTCCCTTCCAACCCTGATAGTCTATGACTCATGCATTTAGAACCAGAGGGCCCAGCTTTAATCCCTGCTGCTAATGACCCACCCTGGGACCTCACATTACATATATGCTGTCCCATATTCCTCACATTACAATGGGGGAGAGCAGCCACGATGCACAGTGTCAGAGTAACCATCCCAGTTCTGCTATGGCCAACCCTGGTGCACCCAAACAGTTGGAGGAGGAATTCCAGCTTTATTATCCTTTATTGGGTCTCCAACCTGAATGCTCAGCAGCTTCTTAAGCAGTGGATCAGCAATAAACCTGACATCCTCTAGATGGCACGCTTATCTCTGAGCTGCAGGAGTGCCCGAAAATCCCACAGCTGAGACCCGCATTCCATGCTCCTTATGATGCATACGGTATGAACTGTTTGATCGACTTCAGTGGGAGTTTTTCTTGTGACTGAAACTGGGCCAGGATAATGGGGGCTGCTGTGAATCCAACAGTCTGAATCTCTCTCTCATCACAATGGGTGTGAGTATTTATCTAGGCTGAATCATCAGTGGGGGCAAAAAGCGTCCGTCTCCTGCTCAACACCAGAGAAGTACCGTTAGTGGAGTCAGATGAACTACGCCGATGCCGCAGGCTTTTACTAACACGGGTGTAAGGTACAACAAAGATCGGGAAATGCAAAAGTCAAGTCAAGCAGGTGGCCAAATTTTCCCAAAGTGACACGTGACTTTGGAGGCCAAAATATAGACACGTGAAAGGGGACCAACGAGACACACAGGAAAAGGGATTTTTCAGAAAGTGCTGAGCAACCTGCCCTCTGATCATGCAGCCCATTTTAGGTGAATGAATTTGATCATCCCCAGGCTGGTATGTCTCCTTTAACTGCACAGACACGCCAAGGGGTACAGACAGATACTAGTGAATGGCTCACAACACTCACACTGATGCCTCCATGAAGTCCTCTAGGAACAGAGTGAGGATCTGCTCCCCACAAGCACAAAGCAGGGATTAGATTTAGGGTTCTCAATCCAAACATAAGGACGTAAGAACGGTCATACTGGGTCAGACCAAAGGTCCATCTAGCCCAGTATCTGTCTACCGACAGTGGCCAATGCCAGGTGCCCCAGAGGGAGTGAACCCAACAGGTAATGAACAAGTGATCTCTCTCCTGTCATCCATCTCTACCCTGTGACAAACAGAGGCTAGTGACACCATTCCTTACCAGCCTGGCTAATGACCATTAATGGACTTAACCACCATGAATTTATCCAGTTCTCTTTTAAAGCCTGTTATTGTCCTATCCGTCACAACCTCCTCAGGCAAGGAGTTCCACAAGTTGACTGTGCGCTGTGTGAAGAAGACCTTCCTTTTAGTTGTTTTAAACCTGCTGCTCATTAATTTCATTTGATGGCCCCTAGTTCTTATATTGTGGGAAGAAATAAATAACTATTCCTTGTTCACTTTCCCCACACCATTCATGATTTTATAGACCTCCAGGCAGAGAGGACAGTTCTGTAGTGGTTTGGCAACCCATTTCCAAATCATTCACTTGAATATTGTGGGGCTGGAGACCTGAAACCTGGAAAATTTGCATTGACTGGGTGATTGAATGGCCACACACCAGAGAGGGACATTGTATGCTGCAAGGGGATAATAAGGGCTCCGGAGATGGCTAATGGAGGTGATTTAACTTCCTTTTTTATAGGCTGAAATTCACCCCGTGCAGAGCACCAGCAGGGAAATGATAGACTAGTCAGCCTCACTTTGACAGTTTAATAATTTGTTCCAATCTGTAACACCTAGAGGATAATAGTGTTATGAGGAATAGCCAGCATGGATTTGTCAAGAACAAATCACGCCAAACTAATCTAAATTCCTTCTTTGACTGGGTTAATTGCCTAGTGGATGAGGGGGGAAGAAATAAATGGGATATATCCTGTTATGGATGGTCTAGAATAATACTTAGTTCTGCCATGAGTGCAGGGGACTGGACTAGATGACCTCTCGAGGTCCTTTCCAGTCCTATGATTTTTTGACAGATTCTCATGTGACCTTCTCATTTACAAACTGGGGAGTGCCATCTAGATGAAATTTCTATGAGGTAGGTACACAACTGGTTGAAAGCATGTACCCGAAGAGTAGTTATCAATGGTATGCTGTCAAACTGGGAGGGCATATCAAATGGGGTCACGGGTCAATCCTGGATCTGGTACTCATTAATATTTTCACTAGTGATTTGGATAATGGAGTGGAGGGCATGCTTATAAAATTTCCAGCTGACACTAAGCTAGGAAAGGTTGCAAGCACTTCAGAGGAAATGACCATGACAAAGTGGAGAATTGGTCTGAATTCAACGAGATCAAATCCAATAAAGCTAAGTGCAAAGTATTTTGCTTAGAAAGAAAAGATCAAATGCACGGCTACAAAATGGGGAGTAACTGGTTAGGTGGCAGCACTGCTGAAAAGGATCTGGAGGTTGTAATGGGTCACAAGTTGAATGAGATCAGGGCCAGTTCTAGGATTTTTGCTGCCCCAAGCTTCGAGAGCGTAACTGCCAAAGCAAAAAACAAACAAACAAAAAACTGAAAGCCACCCCTGGAATTGTGCTGCCCCAAGCATGTGCTTGCTTTGCTGGTGCCTAGAGCCGGCCCTGAATGAGAGTCAACAAAGTGATGCAGTTGCAAAAATGGTGAATACCATTCTAGAGTGTCTGTGATACTGGAGATTATTGTTCCACTCTGTCACTGCTGAGAGCTCAGCTGGTCCAATTCTGGGCACCACCCTTTGGGAAAGATGTGCATAAATTGGAGAGCGGTTGTAGAGGAGAGCAACAACAATGAGAAAAGGTTTAGAAAACCTGACTACGAGAAGTTTTTTTGTTGTTTTTTAAAGGGCATGTTTAGTGAGTGGGGACCTGAGAAACAAGCTTCAAATAATAAGAACATAAGAATGGCCATACAGGGTCAGACCAAAGGTCCATCCAGCCCAGCATCCTGTCTTCCGACAGTGGCCAATGCCAGGGGCCCCAGAGGGAGTGAACCTAACAGGTAATGATCAAGTGATCTCTCTCCTGCCATCCAGCTCCACTCTCTGACAAACAGATGTAACGGGTGTTAGAAAGAGGACTCTGATCAATTGTTCTCCACGTTCACTGAAGGTGAGACAAGAAGTAATAGGCTTCATCTGCAGCAAGGGAGATTTTAGGTTAGACAGCAGGAAAAACTTTCTAACTTGAAGGGTAGTTAAGTTATGAAATAGGCTTCTGGGGGAGGTTGTGGAATCCTCATCACTGAAGCTTTTTAAGAACAGTTTGGACAAACATCTGTCAGGGATAGTGCGATGGGGTGTATCAGCCCCACACTGGTGCAGCAGGGTTCAATCCTTCTCTCTTGGCTGAGGAGGCCATGCCCCCTCAGCTCTGCCGGGCATGTTCCAGCTGGAGACAGGATATAAAAGGCAGCAGAGCAGATCTGGGCTGACTGCCGGTGAGGAAGGAGGTGCACTGTTGACTCCTAGGGGAAAAACGCCTGCACTCCAGGACATGGAGGCCAGCCAGTCGGAGACAGACCCTGACACACAGGATCAGGACACCACAGAGAAGAAAGAGACCATGGAGACCCGGAGGCAGAAAACTGCAGAGAATTAGGTGGGAAGTGACCCAAGGAAACTTTGTGAGTAAGAGGTGGTAGAACTGGAGACAGGCTCGGTGTTTTTTGGTAGGATCCCCACCAAGCTGGTGGTAGAAAACTCTGCCACTGGTAGGGCCCTGGGTCAGGACCCAGAGGAGAGGGCAGGCCTGGGTCCCCCTAACCTGGCTACTGCCCACCCTGGGATGATGGTCCAGCTCATCTATACTATTGACTGGCCGCTGGTCGGTCTGCCCCGAGAGGAAGCCCTGAGACTAGGGGCAGCCCTACAGACTCAATTGCGGGGCTGTAACACGCCACTCTCCTGCCCCCAAAGGGTGATGGGGTGTATCAGCCCAGTGACAACTGGTCTAAGTTTACTTGGTCCTGCCCTGGCAAAGGGGCTGGGCTTGATGACTCCTCAAGGCCCGTTCCTGCCCTACGTTTCTGTGACTGTAAGGGCTAGGCTCTTGGCAAATCCCACTACGGCCCTCAAAAGAGGCTTGTGCTGACTTTCAGCACAGGGTGAATTTTACCTTTGGTGCCTAATTCAAAGTCTAGGCAGTTAACGAAATTAAAACTAATGATATTTTTATAGAAATATTAAAAACCATACACAGAATAACAAAACTCATCAGGGCTCTTTGTTTAACAACTTAACCCACCCTCCGTTAAACAACCTGCCTTGATAAATTGCAGCCTCCGTGGCTTACGTCATTTTGCTCATTCTACTTTGGATTGTGTCCCATTTCTTGATGTCTGACTGGCGTGGAGGAAAGTTCCCCATACTATACACAGTATTCCAAAAATGTCATTTATCCAGGTTGTATAGGGAAGAGTTAGAACCTCCTTAGCTTTGCCTGTGACAATGGATATCAATAGCCCTCTTTTTCGGTATCATCACTTTTTTCTAGCTTCTACCTCATGTGTTCTCCACTAAACTCAGCTCTTTGCTCTGCTGATTTCTATACGCTATTTCCTGGTCTTATATTTATCATAATTTTTCTAAATTAAGTCTCCTTCAGGTAATTTTTCCTCTCCTTCCCACTTGTATCCATCCACTTTCCTCTCTCCCTTCAGTGTGTTCAGTCCACCTGCAAATCTGATCAAGCTAGAACTCAGTTCTTCCTCTCGATCATTTATCAACCCTGTGCCCTTTCTCCAGTGGAAACTTATTCAATGCATCTTTCCAAAGACAAGCTAAGCCATGTAAGACCTGCTATTTGAGCAGGAGGGTCAGAATTAGTGTGCTGTTCTCCAGGTCAAGTCTCCCCAGAACTATATTATACCCCCATAAGGGCCAGAAAGCTTTTCTTTTTAAATTCCAGCTTAAACTGTGCAGAAAAGAAGGCCTTGATCCTGCAATTGGATCTTGGGCATATCTCACCACCTGTACCAGGAATCCATTGATTTTAATATGGGCCCAGCCACACTGATCTAATTCCCGTGTTTCAAGTAGCCAAGGCATTTCTTGCAATTGTGTACCACTGAGATAGGGGCTGGTCCAGAGCCCACCAGAATTAAAGCACATCAGAGAGGCAAAGGACACCTGGCTTTGCAGGGGTAAGTGGCACAGTGGTTATTACAATTTACTAAGTTCTATGAAATTGCTGCCTGACACCAGTAGCCACTTTTCTTTTATATTGTGGGGCGTTCACAATTGCAGCAGGCACATTTATGTGGCTTTAGAGACCCTCCCTTCTCCTCCTTAAAAAGAGAGAGAACCAAGATCACAAGCTGGATGATTTAAAGACTCAAATACTAAAGCAACCCTCCAGGCTGAGCAACAGGCGGGAGTTGGGGGGAGTGTATGTGAGAAACAGTGGTCTGTGGAAGAGTGGCTAGGACCCTGGAACATGACTCTACTAGAGATCTGGGTGCTATTCCCAGCTTTGCCACAGAGCTACTATATGCCCTTATAATAAATAATAATGATAATATATGGAGATATACCTATCTCATAGAACTGGAAAGGACCCCAAAAGGTCATTGAGTCCAGCCCCCTGCTTTCACTAGTAGGACCAAGTACTGATTTTGCCTCAGATCCCTAAATGGCCCCTCAAGGACTGAGCTCACAAGCTGGGGTTTAGCAGGCCAATGCTCAAACCTCTGAGCTATCCCTCCCCGCTTAGGCCAGTCACTCAACCACCTTGTACCTCTGTTTCCCCTCTACCCTTAATCTTGCCTAATTAGACTGGAAGCTCTTTAGGGCAAAGACACTGTCTCCTTTCACGTTTGTACAATGCCTAGTGCTGTGGGATCCTGCTTTCAGCTAGGCATCTAGATACTATCATGATACCAATCTTCTTGTTGGGTCCTCCTACTGCTTCCTGCCATAGTTGCGCACCTGTGATGGCTGGATCATCATTAACGGTGGCGAGAGAACTTTGCCATGACTCAGAGTTGGTGTTTGATCATGCAGTGGATGTCTTGGATCTGTGCATTGCCTCGTGCGCTCAACGGCACTAGCAACTTCCTGGCATATTCCAGGAGGAGCAACGCTGGTGAGGATGTAGAGGCTGTTGACACAGGTAGGCTCACCGCAGTCTGTAATAGAGTGGCATGGCGGTGTTCAGTACAGGGTCTTGCTTCTTTGCATGAGGAGATCGCGCCCGTGCTGCACAGGCAGAGGAGTAACACGGTGCCAGTGTTGCTGATCCGAGTAGGCGGGTCTGTACCCGACTGATGTACCCAGCTTGCTGAGAATGTTGTGACATACGCTAACCTTGGCTTCAGTTTTCTCCACGTGGGGTTGTAAAGGAAAGTGTGTGGGACAGAGGAACACTGAGGTATAAGGGAGGATGATGCAAATTATAACAATATAATATAATTACGGTATCATTTAATTTGAACTCCGGTGCTGTTGGTCCATTGTTATTACTACTTATTATACGAATAATAAGTGGAATTAATAATAAACCAAAAACTACCAGAGTTCAAATTTTACCTGTCTCTAATCTTCTCGTCTTTAAAATCAGGTTTCTACTTCCCTTTTATGCAGAAGTGGGGACCGTATATACTCGATCACAAACTGGTTTGTTTATAAGCCGACCCCCACAAGATGGATAAGTAAAAATGGAAACATTTTATAACCCATTCGTAAGCCGACTCTATAATTTAGGGGTCAGCACACTTTTTGGTTCCCAGACCAGCAGGATAAGCCACTGGTGGGCCAAGATGGCTTGTTTACCTCGAGCGTCCACGGGCACAGATGTAAACCTAAGTAAACAAAGTGTCCCGGCGTGCCAGCTGCTTACTCTGCCAGGCCAGGACAGCAACTGGTGGGGAAATTTTTGTGGGGAGGGAGAAGCTGAGAGTCAGGGGAGTAACCCTTATGACCACCCCCCACATGACCCCATCCCTAGCCCGAGACCCCCACACTCTCCCCATCCCTTCCCTTCCCACCTTAGCTGGGGAGGGCTGGGGGAGGATGTCCCTGGCCTGGCTGGAGCTGCTCCGGCAGGCTGGGCAGCGCAGCCACAGCCTGCTCCGGCGGGCCAGACCAGGCGGCACGGCCGCAGCATGTTCCAGCAGGCTGGGCAGGGTGGCATGGCCGCAGTGTGCTCCAGAACCCGGGCAGTGTAGCCACAGCCTGCTCTGGGGGATGGGGCTGAGTGGCATGGCTGCAGCCTGCCAGCCCCAGAGCTGCACGTGGCCAGAAGCAGAGACACTCTGACCCGCCTCTTCCCTTCTGTCTCTGCTGCCTCTTCTTGCTCCCTGTGTTGGGGGGAGGGGCTATGTCCCACCTCTCCCTCTCTGTACCTGTTCATAAGCCAATCCCCATCTCTGTTGCTTCCCTTTTTTACTAAAAAAAAAAAACAAAAATCAGCTTATGAACAAGTATATATGGTACTTCTGGCCATATTATTTGGGATTGATGGGTCAAATATGCTGTATATTAGCACATGCATGCAAAAGCCAGACTTTCACCATTCAATGTGTTAAAGTGCATTCACACACTCCCAACTCTGCTACCGGTCTGCTGGGTGACCTTGGGCAAGTCACTTAACTTCTCTTCAGCTTCTCCCATAAAATGGGGAAACTGATTATGGTACTGACCTCCTTTGTAAAACAATTCAGGAGCTGCTGATGCAAAGTACTATAGAAGACCTATAATATTATTTTTATTATGGGCATATGCTTATTATGTACACACATACCCAGTGTTCAAACCAGGTGTTTCTGCACACATGAGGCCAGATGGGCTCCTAGCTTGCCACACACGTGCACAAATAGCTCAGGTGCCTGCATGCAACTGGAATGTCTGGGCATAAGCTAGACATGAACAAATACAGACTTTGAACATCTGGCCCTTGAAAATCTTGGTAAAAATTTTCAACAAAGGCTGTTTTGCTCAAGCATCTGCATGAATCAGGCCTTTTACTCAGATGTGTTACTGCCGACACCCACAGTTGGAAAATATTATCCCTTATACAATTCGCTGAGATTCTTCTAACTTTATTTTGGGATTTAAAATAATAGCGATTAACAGATCTGGTTTCTTAGGGATATTTTTCTGTGTGTGGCTGGCATGCTGCCTTTTCTAAATGTGTGTGTGGCCACATGTGGCAAAGCACAACTAACTTTAACACACTTGTGCATTTGGCTGATGTGTTGGTGCCTTTTGGAGTTTTTTTTTCTAATGGCAAAGAGGAGAACCAGATTTTGCATGTTTTTCAAAAATGCATGTGGTCCTCTGAGTTGAGAGCTCCAAGTTCTACTAAGTCACTTGCGCGTATATCAGTCTTTTCATATGAGAATGATGAGGAACTATACAAAAAGCTTGTATCAAGCAGGGTTAAACAGCTGAGTATTAAGATTTCATCCAAGGTTGCGTGTCGGGCATAGTTTAATATGTGATGGAAGTAAGCTCTAAGGGAGGGACAAGGATAAATATTTTCAAACCTGATTGTCTAAAGCTAAGCCCCTAAATCTATATTTATGCACCTAAATAGGTGGTCTGATTCCCCCCCTCCCAGAGGTCTTAAGGACCCAGTAAGAAACTCCACTGGACTTGTGCTCTTGAAATCACATAGGCATTCTTTAAAATCAACCAAAGCTCCCACTGAAATCAATGAAAATTGTTGGTGCTCAACATTTTAGAAAATCAGACCATTCTTTGTTTAGGTACCTCATTTTAGATACTTAAGTTTAAAAAATGGTTGGCCAAAGCAATGAAGATCTAAAACACCTGAGCACAGCAGTGACTATTCCAATGGTAGAATTCGCTGCAGGATTCAACTTGATGAAAGCATCTGGGATGTGTACCTAGGCAGTGATAAAAGCATTTTGGGAGCCAGCATCATGAGACGATACTGCAGCATGAGCCACAGACTTGAAACAGGCCTAAATCATCTTATGCAATCTGAGTAATATGTGGCTGAAAAGGAAGTTCAGAGTCACTGAGGGATCAGAAATTCTGAACCTTGGAAACTGAAAGAAGAGAATTAGCATCAAAGGAAATCGCATAAGTGGAAAAAGAGACCCCCGGGATATCCCAGGCAGCAACAGAGCTGTCTTCTTACAGTGATTTCAAAAGAGTTAGAGGACAGCCAATGCTTGATAGCAACAAGGCAATGCAGAAAAATCCATCAGCCAGCCTTCAGGGACCTGGAGATGAGTCTCATCAGAATAAGTGAACATAAATGGTACTCAACCAAGGAAGCATAAAAAAAAATGGCAAAACCCAATAGATCATCTGGAAAGAACCCAGGAGCAAATCTGTCTGCAATGGAAATCCGAAAGCTCCAAAATAATAACCTACACATGCCTAGACAAACCAAGCAAGTACTGTATCAGCCTGACCAACATAAGCAGAGGGCACAATGCTGCACTCTCTATACAGACAAAACTCCCACTGGAAGTTATTCCTGTAAGGAGTACAGGATCAGGCCCTTGGCTAAGAAAAGCTTATCTGGAGAACATCAATTCACTGCAGACCTGTGCATGGACAATCTCAATGCAAGGAGCTAGACATAAGAAATCAAGTCTTTGCTGCTAAAAAGGGTGCTCCTGGAATCGTTCTTTGACTCTCAACAACCTTTGGCAAATGAAAAAGCCCAAGATTCCAGACAGGCTGACTTAAGGTTTTCACAGAGAAAACATGCTCTCATCACTGATTCAGCCTTAAAACTGGACCGGTCCCAAGCCTGTTCCCACTTAAGCCACCCAGAAGGGATTTTACCTGTTGAAATCAGTGGGATCAGCCTGGTTCCCCACCTGTTTCCACCAATTTCATGAAAACTGAAGTAGCAATTAATTATTTTATTTAAAGACCAAGATCTTGTGATGAGGCAGTCTGCCTTACACCTTAAGGGAGATTTTAAAATGTGGAGCTCTGGGGAGATATCTTGTATCCCCTCCGCTAAGGTGAAATGCACAACAAACAAAACGTTAGGCTAACAAGTTGCCACTGGGTTGGGGTAATAAAGAACAGAAGAGAGGTTTATAATGAAACTAAGGAGAAGGGTTAGCAAAGTTGATCTGCTGACTTATTTACATAAGAACATAAGAACGGCTGTACTGGGTCAGACCAAAGTTCCATCTAGCCAGTTCTGTTACGCAGTGGGCCATGACCCGTTGCCCAGGGGATGACTCCCAGGCACTTGGTAGTGATCTTTCTCCTGCCTCCCTCTCCATCCTTTGATGAGGGCTAGGGCCATTCTTTTACCTCCTGGCTATAGCCATTTGGCTTAGCCATGAATTTATCCAGTTCCCTTTTAAACAATGTTATAGTCCCAGCCTTCACAACCACCTCAGGTAAGGAGTTCCACAAGTTGATTGTACACTGTGTGAAGAAGAACTTCCTTTTGTTTGTTTTAAACCTGCCACCTATTAATTTCATTTGGTGACCCCTAGTTCCTGAATTACGGGAATAAGTAAATAACTTTTCCTTCTCCACATCACTCATGATTTTATATACCTCTATCATATCCCCACTTAGTCTCCTCTTTTCCAAGCTGAAGAGGCCTAGCCTCTTTAATCTTTCCACATATGGGACCCTCTCCAAACCCCTAATCATTTTAGTTGCCCTTTTCTGAACCTTTTCTAGTGCTAGAATATCTTTTTTGAGGTGAGGAGACCACATCTGTACACAGTATTCGAGATGTAGGCGTACCATGGATTTATATAAGGGTAATAATATATTCTCAGTCTTATTCCCTATCCCCTTTTTAATGATTCCTAACATCCTGTTCGCTTTTTTGACCGCCTCTGCACACTGCGTGGACATCTTCAGAGAACTATCCACGATGACTGCAAGATCTTTTTCCTGACTCGTAACTAAATTAGCCCCCATCACATTGTATGTATCGTTGGGGTTATTTTTCCAATGTGCATTTTTTTGCAATATTTTTGCAGTTTAACTTTTTTGTAATGTGTACAAGTCACATCAGGGAACAATAACATAGGAAACAAACTTGATTATGGCGTTATTATGTAGCCACTTTGGATAGCAGACCTCCCCCCTCAAATATTTTATAAATCCCTTTAAAAGGAGGGAGAGATTTGTCACTAACAGATGATAGATTGGGAGGGGGGATTGAGGATGGGAACTGAATAGAAATCCTGCCTAGAGACAGTGCATAGGATTTTTTTTGTTTGTTTTCCCTTAAACCGGAGAGTATTTGGAAAATTAAAAGAAACCATTGTCTGTATCCCTTTTCGGATAGACTCCTGCTTCAGCAATATGACTGGCCTATTGTCTCTCTCATTTGAAGCCCAATATACCAACTAACCATTTAAAAAAAAAAACTTACAACAAATTCTATGATGTGACCATCTGTCATAATGCCAGTCGAAGCTCTTTCTCCCGCACTCCTTCCTAGGGACCTTGTGGTTTTCTGTCCATAATAAGCCACCAGATCAGTTCAAACCCGAGGTGCTTGTAGAGTTAAAGGGGAAAGTGTCCTTCAGAATTGGTTTCCTCTCGGGCCGTTGCTGATCTGAAATGGAGTTTTATTTTTCTTTAGACATGTCAGTCATCGCCGAGCCAGGCGTGTGATATTTGGAACTGAAGCCTGTTCCTTCCCCATGTGCTTCACTTTAGTTCAGTGTGTTACGTGCTAAAGGAGAGAGGAACTGGAGGTTTACACACCAAGAGATTTGACAAACGCGACCTGATTGCATCTCTGTAGAGTAAACCAGCTGAACGGAGCCTTCCTGCCTCCCTAGAAACAAAAACCTCCTGTGTTTGTGGTTTCTTTGAAAACTTTCTGGTCGCGTGGCCCCTACGGGGTTTCAAATCTGAGGGTTTCTGTCGAACCCGCGTGAGTCTGTAATAGCAGCGAAGCGTCTCCGTAGCCGTGGCCAATTAGCTGATTATTATTGAGTTAAGCTATTCGTGGTTCATCTAGGAGCCTGGTTAGCATTTATCGAATTTTATCTGGTATTTCGACAGGGCAGCAGCTGTCGGAGGGAAGGGCACAAAAACCAGCCAGTTCGTGCCCCATGGGCACTGCACTGTTTGCTCCAGTCATGGGAATTGTAGGACCATAACCCCACATCTGTTTCATTTCGACTGGTGGTTTCTTGGAGGAGCTCAGCGTGCCAATTTAGGGCTGGTCGAAATCGATTGAAACCCGCCGATAAAGGCCGGTAGTGAAGACGTACCCTTAAAGGCGAGGACATTTCGAAGCAGGAGTTCAGGCTTCTATATATAGCGATCAGTGGAGATTTTCAACTCCAAGAAATCCTTTGTCCGTTTCGTCTTTGCCTCTGCTGGGATGGTTCTCACCCTGTCTGCTCTGGATTCGACAGCAAAATCTGGGGGAGAGTTTAGCAGATCCTTCTTTACCTTTACTTAATGATTTTAATAATAAAAGTTGTTCCACGCACATAAAGACACCAGCTCTCAGAAGTTACTTTAAGTCATGAAATATACAAAGCAGAAATTCAATCGCACGTTTTGTGTGTGTGGTCGGAATCGCTAGCAGCTGCTTCGGATTTTTTTTAAACACTTTCGTTTATGCAGGGGAGGCATAATTATTATTTTTACTTAATAAAAGTAGGAAAAGTCACCCTTGCTCTTACATGTGTCCTTCCTTATCGGGTTTCCAAGGCTCTGATTATTGAATAGCTAATTTAAACAAAGAGGATAGAAAAGATGTCAAGTATCCGGAGCATTTAGTCCTTAATTTAGAATAAATATATATATATATATCTATTCCCAATGCACATTATTGGGATTAAAGGAGTGTAAAAATGAGAGAGCGCAGCTGTTGTGTTTACACACGCGGAGTTTCCCCCGAATCACTAAGTGGTTGCCTTCTTTTTAAAATGGTGAATAAAACCCATCTTTGATTCCAGTGCTAAAAAAAGAAAATGACTCAGTTTGTTTATGGGATGCGGGCTCTTGCATATCGATTGGAACTTGAGAAGTCCAGGGAAATGCCTGGCATGCACTGCTAAAATTTATTAAGGAGCCCTCTAATTGTAGCGAGCCTGTGCCCAAGTCGTTAGGTTTTGAATAATTGTGATCGGTATTTGGAAGCAGGGAGGATGCAGCTGCTTGGCCCAGTTCAGCGGTATTAGTGCTGGAGATTTGACCACCAAATGGTCGCACCTGTTCCTCAGCCGCAGCGAGCTGCAATTCATCACTGCTGTTTCTCACACTGCTAAATGTGGGGCTTTTTTTTAAACCCCACTTGTTGAAATCCCAGTTGCTTGGTATCAGACGGGAGCTCTCCTCCCCACACAGGACTCTGCCTACAGAAGCGTTCTCACACCTGTGTGAAGCCAAGCACCCCAGGCCCTTGACTGAATTCGAATTATTATCGGCAGTGGCCCGATCTTGCCAACCTTCATTAATCCTTTCTCACACGCTGAGCCTGGTCGATTTCAGGGATGACTCATCCGATCCTTAATTCTGGGAGGGCAAGGAATAAAACTGGTCGTAATCGGGGGGAGTTAAGGAAGACGCTGCAAAATCTTCCCTATATAAAAATCTCCCATTACAAACTAACTGGATTACAGGGACAGTACCCTGTTGCTAATTAACTCCCCCTCTTTAATTCGCCGCAAGAAAAATTGGTAAATCTCGTGAATTAACCAGCCTCCCTTTAGGAAAGCACCCAAAGGCAAGTGATACTGAAGAAAGTGGATGGCAGGGTGGATGAGCAGTGTATGCGGACATCATACACGCGCCTCATTAGCTGGTTGGAAATAAAGTGTTTCAGATCTAACCAGGTTCATTTGATCACAGTTTTCTCCTCCATCCCTTGCGATACACAGAGCCACAGCTCAGGAGAGGGCCCCTGTGAGCTGGTGCATTGCAGTAGATTGTAACACCCTGTTTTCAGCCATGAGGCAGACAGGAATTTCTGGAGGACTCTCCTGATAGGAGGCCGAGCTCTTCTCTAAAGGGACAGAAGACTCGCGCTGACGCCAGTATAAAGGTGCTAAAAAGGGTGTGTATTGCTTCGAAGCAAGGCATTTCTAGTTTAAACGGAGAGCGACCTCTCCATTCTATTTTAAAGTCACTTGCTAGTGGCTTTGCTTGGGGTTCATCGCAGGTACAACCAGGGGACAGCTGCCTGGACAATCTTGGTCATAGAAGCCGCTTTTGATCTGCTTCCGGCTATTTCGGTTTTTGCAAAACGGTGATTTGGGATGATGCTTGCTCAGCCGTGCGATACTACGCGGGGTAGGAAAGCCTGCGCCGAATAAGTGGCACCTTAGTAATATATCGTCCCATGGCTGTTACATTCTTGGATAAGCCCCTGGATCAGCAGGAGGCTGGAGATAGGGACAAGGAAGAAGGATCGGGCCCGAAAGTTGGGCTGTCCTGTGGGGAAAGGCGATGGCTGGGGAACCTATTCTTACCTCTGAAAGCCACTTTCTGGGAGCTGCTTTGCCTTGAGCTTGAAGATGCATTTTCCCCCTCTGTCCAACACCTGTCGAGCAGCAGCTTAAAATCGTCAGTGAGCTGAGCATCTCCCTGAGAAAGCGAGCTCTCCTGTCCCTATGCACAGTGCAAAGGAACTGGCTCCTTGGGAGCTGGCTACGTGGGGAATCATAAAACCTGCCTCTGGTAAACTTAAGACCCAGTAGGGGTCTGGAAGGTGCGTTGGCCACAGAGGCGAGCTCCGTGGAAACCTTTACCCTGGAAATGCCCTTCCTCGGCCCCGTCCCCATAATTCTGCTCTGCATCTTTCCCAGGCGCCTTTCTGGCCGAGCTCCCTAATCAGGGGGTTAAAAAGGACAGTGGGGAAACAAGCGCCGTGTTAACCCCACGCGGAAAGCATCCCCTGGCCTCCCCAGCCCCTCTGCTCTTCATACACGTAGCGGGAGCTGCCTCGGCGAAGTCCTTCTGCCCTAGCTCGCTAGCTGAGCGCAGTTTTGGGGGGATGGTGGATTTGATTCGCAATCCGTATTTTAGCCTCAGCGTGTTTTCAGTTCCGCCCTCTTTTCCCCCATCCCCAGGATATTCAGTGCAGCCAGTATTTTGATCTGTGATTTCCCCTGGCCTCCCCGTCCAGTGAATTCTGAAGACCAAGGGACAGGATGAGGGCATAGGATGTCACACGTGGTGTCTAAAAAACCTGCCCGGAGTGATGTTCCAGGTACGGAGCGAAGCACGCTGCATGTTGCATCTAGTTCTGTTTGTTCGCTTTGATTTGTTCCGAAGCTAGAGTTGGCGCTTAGTTTCTGTCTGCTGAGGAGGGCTGAGGATAGCCCGGAATCGCCGAGGTAGAGAAGCGTCTGCACCCGCAAATCCAGGCTCGGAGGGGGAACCCGTAAAGTCCTTGGTAGGTGGGTTTGCCCAGGGACAAGCGTGAGGGTTTTGCAAAGGCAAAGCGGCGGGCGCGGGGGGGTGGGGCCGGGGGGACTAGCGTGAGAGATGGATGCAGATGCCCGGGGGAAGGGCTGAGGCTAGTGGAAATTCCCTCCCCCAGCTGCAAGGGGAGGTTGGCCCGGGGTGCCCCCAGGGGTAAGTGGCAGAAAGGGGGGCGGCTGGTGGATGTCGGCGGTGGCTGCAGCACGTGATGCGCTGGCTGCGGTATAAAGGCCTCTGGAGCAGTTGCAGGCATCTCAGTGTGTGAGAAGTTCCTCTGGGTCTGAGCTCGGGGGGAGGTCGCCTTCCCACCGCCCCCCTCTTCCGCCCCCCATCCCCTTTTCCACCCCTCCCTGCTCCCCTCCCTCCCCCANCCCCCCCTCCAGCCGCCACCCGGATCCTGCCTTGACTCTCTCCCGCCCGGAGAGCTGCAGAAAGCCGGGGAAGGAGCCGGAGCCCGCTGCCGGCCGTGCCCGGTTGGAGAGAGAAGGGGGGACCGCGCAGCCCCGGCCGCCGCCGCCGCCTCGGGACCATTCCGGGGGCCGCCGCTAGGTGGGGGGAGCCCGGGCCCAGCTACCCGAGAATGACTCTGGGCAGGAGCAGGAGCAGCAGCGGCGGGATCATGTCCGAGAACTCCCCAGAGGAGGAGCCGCTCTCCGAGGTGGAGGACGCGGATATCGATGTGGTGGGGCCCCCCCAAGACGGGGGCAAATTCAGCGAGGAGGAGGAAGAGGAGGAAGAAGACGAAGACGGCGACCCTCTGGGGCTGCCCAGGAGCGGGGCCAGCAGCCAGGCGCGCCGGGGAGGCTCCCCGGAGAGGCGGTCCCCCTCGGAGCCGGCGTGCGCCCGGAGCGCAGCGCCCGGGGCGAAGCCCCCGGCGGCCGGGAAGAACCCGCTGGTGAAGCCGCCCTACTCCTACATCGCGCTCATCACCATGGCCATCCTGCAGAGCCCCAAGAAGCGCCTGACGCTCAGCGAGATCTGCGAGTTCATCAGCGGCCGCTTCCCCTACTACCGGGAGAAGTTCCCCGCCTGGCAGAACAGCATCCGCCACAACCTCTCGCTCAACGACTGCTTCGTCAAGATCCCCCGCGAGCCGGGCAACCCGGGCAAGGGCAACTATTGGACCCTGGACCCGGAGTCCGCCGACATGTTCGACAACGGCAGCTTCCTCCGCCGCAGGAAGCGCTTCAAGCGGCAGCAGCAGCCGCTGCACCCCCAGCACCCCGAACTCCTGCTGCGAGCCGGGGGGGACCCCGGCCCCTTCCTGCCCGGCTTCCCTTACGGACCCTACGGCTACAACTACGGCCTCCAGCTGCAGAACTACCACCACCCGCACCCGCCCCATCCCGCGGCGGGGGGCACTTTTCCCTTCCAGCCCCCGCACTGCCCAGCCCTGCCTGGACCTCCGCCCCCGGCCGCCTCGGTCTTCTCCAGCGCCCCTAGCCTGCCCTCCTTCCTGGGCGGCGAGCTGAGCTGCAGGAAACCTTTCTACCACCCGCAGCTGAGCCCCACCGCCCTGCCCGCCGCCGCCGCCCTCCTGCAGACCGTCAAGGCAGACAACAGCCACGGCGGCAGCAGCAACACCCCCCGGAGGCCTTCTTTTTCCATAGACAACATTATCGGGGGCGCTGCCCCGCCGCCCCACAGCAGCTCCCCCACCTCCTCACCTTACGCCTCTGGCCAAGTTGGGAGCCAGGCTCAAGTCCTGGCCATGCTGACTCCTGCTTTGGCACCGGTACAGAACCACTTAAACTTGGCCCACGAATCTCTCCTGCAGCCCGGACAGAACTTTTCCAGCAAAATCACAAATCTGAGTAGCTGTCCCTTTTAAATGAGATCAAACAAAAAAGCCCCCTTCAAAAAAATACCCTCCCCCCAAATTCTCCTCCTGTTGTGTTTTAAGGTAGGAATTATCTCTCTTTTATTTTTTTGTCCAGATCTCTGTATCTCTTCCTTTTGCTCGAAAAAGAATTCTGAACTACCCTCCACTCTCCAGAAGTGTATTTATAAAGTGTGTATAATGTACGATGGGAAATTCAGCTGGTTAAAATGTAACATTTTAACGGTGTTTAACTTTATTTTTAATGACCTAGGGTCTTGGAAACATTTTCTTTGCGAGTTGCAAACATCCTGTCGAGAGAGCTGGTTTTGAAACTTTAAAGGAGAATTTTAAATGTCTTAAAAAGCTTTTGCTCGTTCTTCAAAGCTCTGCTTTTAAGGGTTTCCTCCAACGTATGAATATTTTTCTCCTCTCGAGGAAAATGTTTAATGATCCTATTTTTAAAAACTTGGTTTGATTGGTTTTACTTATAAGGCACCATCCAGTATATAAAAAAAAAAAAAAAATCAGTGAAGCTCAGGATGCTTTTAATGAGACCTATTCAAATACACATTTAAAAAATCAGAGATATCAGGAAGTTTTTATAATTTTCACTTTTTTTATCCCAGGTTTTCCACCCCTTAAATGTGTAGGTGTTTTTTTTAAATGTATCTGTAATTATTTGTATATAGGTTATTCGGGAGATAATGTGCAGATTCCACCTCCCTCTCTTCACTGGTTGTGCATCCGTCCTATCTATTTTAAGAGAATCTGTGAATACTTTGTGGAAAAAGCAACGCAGTTTTGTCCACCCTGGTGTAAATTAATAAATGTTTGTGAACTGTCTAAAACAAAACGCCAAACGATCGTTCGTTCTTATGTATTTTCTTCATGTAAGAACTGATCACCCCCCGCTCTAACTCTGGGCCTCAGAAGGGAGTGCTGTAGTCGCACCGTTTCTAACTGGCGTCAATTGGGTAACCTGTTTAAAAATAAAACCACTTCCATCTCCGTAGAGTGGGGCTTTTGGTTACTAAACTAAACTGAAGCACCAAACTCGTTAGGTTTTAGCTGACCTAAATCGGAACCGAACTCTTCAACAAACATTGAGAAAAGTGAAATAGAAGGATGGACTATCAACAGTAGATCAATTTGTTTTTATTTCCCAGGATAAATGTTTTAGTTCTTCTTCTTACCAGGTCAGAATTTAAAAGTTTAAAGTTGGCGTTTTTGCAAATATGCCCCCCCCCTTAAAAAACCCCTCATAATTCAAGGTTTGTAAAATCTCCTTTCCATTATTAGACTTTTAGTTTTGGTTCTACACTGGGCAACCAATTGAACTCCTGTTTTTGGCCAAGACTTGCGGTTGCCAGGCTGTTCCTGAGGGGGAGAGAATACGTTGGGGAGGGTTGTTTTTCTCCCCTTTTTTTACTGTGTTTGGAAACGTTGGCACATGGGAAAATAACTGGCAGAGTTTTGTTTTTCCTTGGGCCCGAGGAGTTCGGTGACCCAATGAAACTCGAGCACTGCCTACATTTTGCAGCAACTTACAAAAGTAAATAAACATCTTGCAACGCTCCCTGGCACCCCCTCCTCCCCCCACCTTTTTTTTTTTTTTTTTGAGCGGGGGGGGGGGTGTAAAAAAGCAGTCGGGTTACTTTAAAGAAGCATCCTGGTCTCTTGTGCAGCAAGCAGGGAAGTTGTGCGCAAAGAACCTTGCCCAGTCCGTGAATTAAACCAGACTGGGGGGCGGGGGCGATAACCTCCCTTATTCATTTACCAGCTTCGCATTGTTTTAATGGACTCCGGTCCCCATAGAGATCAATATATTAAAAGAGAGGAGGGGTCGCGGGTGTGTGTGTGGGGGGGGATTCGAATCGTGTAGCATTTTACATCTCTTAATGCGCCTCGAACCTCGGCTGAGTTTGTTGATGTTGTTGCTTAAAGGGCTGATTCCCCCTGAATAGGCTCCCAGCGAGTGGTCTCACATCTCGCTCTCACGAACATTTGCTTCTGAAAAGCGATCTTCTGTCAGACACTTGGTTGTCCCCTTTCATGTCCAGCTCCTACAAAAGGGGCTACAAGGCTCGACATGGGAGAAAAGAGGAGGCCAATGAATCTATTTTCCAGATTGCCAAGCACATGGTGGAAACGCTGAAGAGCCTCTGCAGCTCTTTTCTTCTTCCGGCCTCCCCTTTTCTTTGACTAGAACTGCGTGCAAGTAGTTAAAGGGCTGGTTGGGGGTGTTTCTGACAAGCTCATTACTAGAGGGGTGGTCCGCCCCCCCCCCCACCGCCCTTTCTCTCTCCCCGGAGCCTTTGATGGAGTTAGAAGAAAATACTGAAGACAGTGAAGAGAAACTAACTTTGTTCAGATCCGCTTTCAGAAATGAGGTGGCTTTTAATAATGTGGAATCCATAGGGAGAAGGAGAGAACTTGTACAGCAGGGTTTTTATTTTAGAAGTTGTAAGCGATTTTTTTTTTAAAGAGCCTGTGGGGGTAGAGGGGAATGAGCAAAAACATTGTGGAAGGGAACTAGATGTAGAATGCAGTGACTGTTAGAAAATAGTTTGAGAAGTATTTAGGATGAAATCCCCTGTGAACGGTAGAAGCGGTGTCTATAGTTTGCAGCGATAATAAACAGGACATTGCATTGAAAACCCGGTTTGGCAGATCTTGCTTAGGGATCTGCTCTTACGGTTCTGCATGAGGTATTTGGGATTTCCCCTAAGAGGGCAAATCTGTGCCTGGACGAGAGGTAGCAGTCTCTGAGTTACAGGTTGCAGCCCAGTCATTACCCAACCCCAATGAATAGCTGTCCTGAGGCTTCCACCCGTTGCTCATTGAGTAGAGCAATGATGGTTTCAAACATCGCAGTGCGACCCCTCCCTCCCCCTTACAAACTTCTTCTGTTAGGTTGGAAATCACCTTTTGTGGCTGGCATTTTTTCTTGCTCACCCATCCCTCCCCCTTCCGGTCCCTCCAAGTGAGAATATCTGTTGTTACTCTGTGCCCATGAATGAAATTTGCCAGGAAAGGTAACCAAATTTTATTATTTATTTTTTAATCCGAGCCAAAATGCTATCAAACCTTCCTCATTGGCTTGTCTCGTTTGCATTGCAGCCTGAAACTGCGTCGTGGTGGGTTGGTTTTTTTTTGTGTGTTTATTTTTGTTCGGCAGTTCTCTAGGCCTAAATATGAGCGTAGTATTTAGACACGAATACTGTATGGCGCGTGGGCTGGTTAATCCATAATAACGACCCAATGGATCCCCTATTTTTGATATGTGACGGGGGGGATAGGGGGTTCGGACTCCGCTGAACCCCAGGTTTTGTCTGATCTGAGGTGCTTCAAATTTCACCGCCAAACCTTGCCAAGGCGGCGTTGTTAACAGCGAAATATAAAAGACCGTTAACTCCAGAAGGGTGGTGTTTAAAGGCACCGCGGATAATGGCCTCTAATTACGGGGCTGGCTGACTCGGTAGGTTTGATCTTCACTGGGCATTATTTTTAAGCGGTCGTTGAGGATCGTATTTCACGCCTATCTGACTAAAGGGGGGGGGTATTTGTTTGTTTATTGGAGGAGGCACTGACAATAACCGATCTCTGATTCAAGGAGAATGATTAGCTGTCCCAGCCAGTATCTTCCCCTCTTGCCAAAATCCTGTTATGAACTTGTTCCGTTCTTGTTTGGAAAACTGCAATTTTATTTTTTTTTAAAGGAGAGGGAACCCTTTATAAACCTAGAAAGATTGAAGGCTGAATACGTGTACATAACACTACAGGGCCCGATCCTGTAGTTCTTCTTCGCTAGGAGTTTTTTGTCTGAATAACGACTGCAGAATCCATGCAAAATATAACCCTACCCAGCTCCTGTCTATACATAAAATGCCAGCTGGGTTCTCCCTTTTGCAAAGGTTTCTTTGGTGGATTGTTTAGGGGTTGTGTTCTTTTTTTGGGAGGAGTGGTGAGTCAAATACCGTTCTGGGGTGTCATTTGAAGGGGCTTTCACCGCTGCCTGGAAGATACTGAATAGTGCGGATGTTTCGATTCAAGTGGGTTTCATTCAAACGCTCATATCATTCAAGTGCACCCAAAAATGTGACCCGTGCGATGTATATGCGTGTGTGTGTGTAACTCCTCCCCCCCCTTGATATTGCTAGGGACAAATGTCCCCAGCAACATTTCTGTTTGCTAAGGGGAAGGCCTTAACGTAACTGAACAAGAAATGTTTAACAGGTTTCAGAACACATCTGGTGTGGACAGAAACCCCCCTTTCATTGTTAAATCACCCCCACCTCCAGTCATTGGCTTAAATTGAGTGATCTCGATTCTTGGGATAGAGGGAGCAGCGTCAGTTTCGACCTAGCTCTTAAATCCCCCCGAGCATCCCCATCCGAAACCTCAGGCTCTTGGAATCGCATTAAAATTATTTCCGAACATCTCCTCCTTTGGCAGGTTCTGGTATCCATTATTGCGATCAGAAGCCCGCAGGAGCGTTTGAAACTGGTTTGGGGGAATTAGAGAAGGGAACGGGCTTCTGACCTTTCTAATGTTTTTGTCTTAATGGTTAAACGGAGCGCTGAAAAATTATCTGAGTTATGGAAAGCACCCTTTCTAAACGACACCGATTTCCAGTGGTTAAACCCTCCTCTGATGGCCAGGCCTCTCCGGTTTCCTATTTCTGAGAAGAACCACCCCCCCCTCCCCATGTTCACGCTTGCTTTAAATCTTAATTAGAGTAGTCAGTTTACCCTTTATAAGACACTTTCTCTGACTTGTGAATTAAAACAAATATTTGCAAAGAAGTGGACTATTCCCCCGTCCTAAAACACAACGTTTCTCACCCCCCTCTTTGTTTTGGGAACGAAATTGTTACCTTTTAAATTTTCCCAAGTTTTAAAATCTCCAGTGACTGTTGCTTTTGGAAGACAAGCGGCAAGTTATTTAATGGAAAATGTGAGATTCCAGTGTTTAGATATTTCACGCAAATATAGGAGCAGCTTAGGCTTCCAAGTGAGGACTTTCTGTAACATGGCCTGGCAAGATTATTGGGTATTGCAAGGGGGGTTAGTAACCACGTTCATTTGTGTCTCGTCTTGTTAGTTTTCTGGACTTTTTTTTTTTTTTTGCATGGGCGACCACCCAGGGGCTGTAGTTATAGAAAAAAGCAGACGTGCAAGAAACCTAGCAAACGTGTTTATTTCTCTAAAGTTTGAAGGCAGCAGAGCCTAGTCCTCCGGGAAAAAAAAATCTATTTATAACCCCCTTTCTATTTAGGGCTCAAATCTGGCATATTTAAATCTAGACCCAGAGGATCATTTTATTGGCCCCTTAATGAAGTTTAAAACTTTGCCCAGTTTAAGAGGCTTTGAAAGCCCGTTTGTGACAGTGATGGGGAAGGATTGTTGGTAGCGACGAGAGAATAATAGACGTTGTCAGTTTTACTCAGTTTGCAAGGCGGTGGGGAGGATAACCCCTTGGAATTGTTGAAATGAAATATTTATTGTGGAGCGCTAAAGGTCCGGAGCTAAACTTTTTCAGGGTGGTATTTCAGATCTCAGATAGCACCTCTGCCCACTCAAGCCAGCTGGAGTGCGAATATTTAGATATTTGGTACTTAATACTCCCGAATGGATTGAGACACGGGAGATTTCTTATAGCCTCAATTCCACTCCTTAATGTTGGCTTTTGTGGCTCTTCAGAGCATAAATTAGCCAAGCTCCAAACTTCGCTCCCTCTTTTCCTGTACTCTTAATGCTGCCCTGTCTTATGCAGGTTAGGTCAGAAAATACTGCAGGTCACAAACAAATATGCTTCGTACCTACACACGCACTTTATATTTTATGTGCCAGCACAATTGCAGACAGCATTCCCTGCTTGAAATCAGAAGCTCAAGTTACAATGAAATAAAATGTGACTGTTTTGCAGGGAAGCCAATACATGGTTTTGCACTTTTTGTTTTATTAAAAAAAATCACCTTTCAGAGTTTCAGAATATAATGAATTTTGTGGCGGTTTTTAAAATCCATTTTAGTCTAAACTCTGGAAGCCCTCGCTGACTCTTGCCTTCAGAGCTAATTGTATCGTTGTTTTTTTTTTTACGTGACACTTAAACAACTAGTTGTAGTTCATATTAATTATTCCCCCTCCAAAGGATCTGTTACAACTTTAAAATAAAAATAAATTGCTATTACATATGCTTTGCACCGTAAACCTGAAATCAGTGTGGATTTGGTTTGTAAAAGGTCTGGTAGTTGAGGGAAGGAATCAAACGATATTTTAAATAAGCTTTCTCTCCAGTTTTCCTTCATTTCATCCTGCGTCCTTTTTTACCTCTGTCCTCAACTTTTTTTTCCTTTATTAATCTGGTCCCTCCTGGATCTGAAACTGATTCCTTACCACAGTTGCCAAGTTTTCTTGAAGTGCTACTTGTCTGCTGTATTGACTGGTCCGGTTATGTTTCATTCACAGCTCCGTGAACAGGAACTAACTGTTGAGTTTCGCTTTTAATGACTGATCCTAAGTTAGGGGATAAGCGAAGTTTCTTCTTCAATTATGTAGAATTCCGATTTTTAAAAAGCGGGGAGAAATTTGACTTGAGACACGCAGTTGGCAGAGTTCAAATAGTTCCAAGAACTTTGCATCGAAATTAGCAAGACCATGAATCTAGACAGGGATTCTTGCATGATCTTTGCAATGCAGCTGCATTGCAATCATTGAATTTAGCGACCTCGCCGCGATTTTTTTTTATTGTCACGATAAACCAATTAGATTTTTTTGCTTCATTGCCGCGGAAGGTATTTAAGCGGCTAACGTTGCAGAAAGATGCCAAAATAAAATCAACAACAACGTCTGCCTTATATAGGTTCCAGATATTCGAAAGACAGCAAAGGGATCTCTTGTGACTCACATTCAGCTTGAAGGCTGGAGTGACAACCACAGTATTAATGAACCTTTTTTAAAAATTTGTAAACTCAACAGTTGATTGTTTAGCAGAGTTTAGAATTTACTGGCGCAGGGGAATTAGAAATGGCGAGGCACCGAGATACTGAAATGTGAGCTCTGCTTTATAAACCTTTCTACAGACTGAAGACACCTTATGCCTCTAATAGCAGCCTCTTTTTCCATTTAGCTCCGGCTAGCATTTCTTGAGCATTTGTGCTATTTTTTTTAATAAAAATAAAATTAACCTTTGTGTCTATGTAGTTCGTAGCAACAGGTGTCAGGATGGCGCATAACAAGCACCGAAGTCTTTGATCTCGAGTTTCCATCTCCATCTTAATTCAAATGCTAATTTTAATGGCTCTTGATGCTCCTTTGATGATACCTAGGGATAAAATGTTGATAAACTAAATCAGAGTGTTGGCTGTCTGGTTATTTTAAACGGCACATATGGAACACTGAAATAGACTTATGTACGAATCGAAGGCGCCTGGTTAATATTTAATACTGTTTAATTCCAAAATTGGATTGAGGAAAAACATCTCATTTTTCCCAAATCAAACCCCATGATATTTTGCCTTATTTTATAAAAGTCTCATGTTTATTTTGGCAAGGCAAGCTGTGTCATTGTGATGCCCAAATAAATACATATATTTAAATAAAATCCCAAGTTATTAACATTCGTTTCCAGCGAAAGTTCATATTCCCCATCTGCCAAAGCTAGCCTTGTAAATCATAACGAAAATCTGCACGGAAGACTGTATATGAGGAAAGGAATAGAGATGTAGTTTTTTTTGTGTCCAGTCCTGCAAAGGATAACTTGTCTCTATTCAGTGTTTCAGATTCTTGTTAATTGCACCCTCCTCCCCATATTTCCTGATTAATTAGGATCAGATTTACAAGTCAGACTGTGCAAGGTAATTATACAGACGCACATTTTAAAAGTTGGGCTAAGACTCCATTGACTCTGGGCTATAATCTAATTTTCAAGGAAAATGACATTCTTATCAGCTATTTCATTTTGCTACGATTTGGGGCGGGGGATTTACACTGTGAAACTAACAGGGCCGCTTCCTGCAGTCCTTACTCACGCAAAACTCCGACTAGGAGTCGTCTCCCATTTTTCCTGGCTCAGCTTCCCTGCGCTCAAAAGATGAAGCGGCGTGCTCTGAAATTTGCGTTCATGAAGTGAAAAGGCTCCCCCCCGAATTAAAATTAATCACAGGAAACTTCGCTGGGAAGTAGGTGACCTTGCCATGTAAAAAAATGGTTTTAGGTGTAGCTGAAGTAGCAGGCAAAGCTCCCCTGGGATGTCAATGGGAGTTTTGCTCCAGTTGGTAAATTGCACCAGTTCTTGAGCGTAGTCATGAAGCAGGGCATGAACGTGTTTTATTCGGATCTAACAAGGTCTTTCAAGATGGTTAACAGATCCCGACACGGATTTTTCCCCCATAACCCACGGGTAATTTTCTCTTCTGTCCCTCCCCCTCCCATTTCAGACATTAATATAATAAAATATTTTTCACAAGGTCACAAATATGTACAAGTTAAGCAATGCTTTTTTAAAAGAATTGCTTTTGATTCATTCCTTGGAAACCTTTTTTTTTTTAACCAGGAAAAACAACACCCCCCCTCCCTCACTTCATTGCTAGTAGGACTGCATGATTAATCGACAAAGAATTTTATTCAGTGCATTTATCTCTGATTTTCTCGTTCAGGAAAATGAAAGAAAATACCGCCCAAATTATTTGTTTAGGGGATGTTTGTATGAACAAATGACCCCAAACGGTCTTGCCCTCAGTAATTGATGGGCACCAGGGTTAGCTGCTATGCATTTTATCGCCTGATTGGAGGACCAGGGCCTTCCCTAACACTGCTTCGGCCGAGGTACGTTTGGTTTTGGTCACAACATGAATGGGGGGTGACGAGCGGAGTGAATTTCTCAGTGGGCTCTCAACCTGCACCCCAGGCCGGCAGATTAAGAGGAGTCCGACACGGCTGCAGCAGAAGTCTTTGTAGATCTCCCTCGCCCCTAGCGAAACGATCTTGACTATTCTCTCACACTGAGCAGGTTGAGGGCTGATGTGTGCTCGCCGGCTCGCTATGCTGTTGTGTGCCGTGGTGTCTGGTTTTACAGAAAAAACAAACCCTCCCACTTTTAATGTAGGCTTTTGTCTGGTTGGGGTTGGGAGAGCGAAGCAGCCAAAAAGCCTCGTAAGCATATAGAGGGGGCGGAAACAGACCTCCACGCTTTCTCTTTAAACTTAACTGAATGCTTTAAGGAAAGGCGCTGTCCCTGCAAACACAATCTGGTCACATTTCAGCCCCGTAGGCTCATGTCAACTCCGTCTTTAGACTGAATTATAGTCACTGCTCTTTTTAACTAAAATTTGTTTCACATCCTCAACCATATCAAAGAGATTCCGCGCATAGTCCCGTCTTCCTTTCTTCCTCTCTTCACAGGGGAAGGAAAAGTTACATTTCCTATATTATAATATTTTCCTCCCACATCTTACGTGGACTCGCTGGCTAAAACCTTCCTTTCTGATTCGTCTTTCCGCCGCCAGCTGTTGTGTGGTTTCGCTCTGGTATCCCTTCTGCCCCGTCGGTGGCTGTTAAATAACTAAAAACACAACAAACTCCAAAATGCAAACCAGCTTTTGGCTGAAGGGCCAGATCCTGGTCCCAGTCACGCCGGTGCCATCACTCCTATTGATTTCCAGGGCAGCAAGAATCCGGTTCGGGATCGGCAGACGCAGATCCCAGAGCGCTGATGCCTTCTCAAAGTCTATCGGATATCGGGGGCATATACTCAGGCTGGGGGCAATTGTCCATTGCCCTGGATGGAAATCTGCGCCACGGGGCGCTGAGGACCTTGAAAACCTGTTCCTTAAATTCGTAGCCGCACCCAAGTTCTCTGGATCGGCTGAGCGACCTATGAACGATCGTATTAGCAGCAGAGATTTAATGTCCCATTTCTGTTGGTCACTTGAGCACATTGTGTTCAGGGAAAATAACTTGAGGCCTAAAATTCTACTTTTGTTCCAGTGACCGGCACCTTCGCAGGGCGTTTTCTGGGGTCGCTCTGACAACGGAACGGAGTTAGATTCAAGGGTAGAAATCCATGTCTCCTCTGTGACTTACAAAGTAAATCTCAGTCTCATGACCTTCTCCCTTCCCCGGTCATGTGGGACACCAGTAAATGTATCCAGCCTGATGGAAAGCCTCATGTCAGCAGCACGGCAGAGAAGGCTGGCACATTTCACAGGGGAAATTATTTTTAACCTCATTTGATTGCCCCTTCTCTGAATATCGGATTAAATCTCCTGCAGGACAGGTTGGTTGGTGTATCCACGTAAATAAACCTGGGCTAAGAAGAACACTTCAGCATAAGCGTTCCTGGGGCTTTGTTTTAGCTCAAGTGTAAATCAAAGATGCAGGTTGGGCTGGCTCAGCTTTGATAAACTTAGCCAAGGGTACGTCCGGTATCTCTTGCTACACAAAGCGGGGGCAGGGGGAATTAATGCGATTTTGATATTTAAACGTTGGTGCACTGGGAAAAGCTTCAGCAATACACAGCTGTAAATAACTCCATTAAAAAGAAAAGTAATCTAAAGATTGTAGAGGGCGAAAGTTTCCAAATACACATTGGTGCTGGTAATCAAGGGATAATTATAGATCGCTCGATTAAAACGGGGCTGAGCACCGTTCCAGTGATGATTTCCCTAAATCTGGGCTCCCTCAAAGGGAAAGAATTACTTGATGTAAGTAACATCAGGCCGGAGTTTCTTTGCAAATTGCGTCTCTCGCAAAAGTTCCCCGTCTTGCGCTGGTTGCTTTGTTCCGATGCGTGGGAGGGAGGCGGAACAGAAAGCTACTGTGAAAGTGCTGTGCTGCGCCATATCACACCTCGAAGCCGTTGTGATGACAGGCTAGACAAGAAACGGCCCAACCCGCGGAAGAAATGGCTAATCCAATGAACTGTAAAGGAAAAGCGTTTGGCTTGTGGTTGGGACTTGGACTCAGAGCGCAGGGGAGATGATTACAAGATGTGGAAGCAAACGCTGTATTTGGCGTTCAGTGTGCGGCTCCCCTCCCTGCCCCCCACCCTTCACTGCCCAGCGAACGGTATCTGCTTGATCTTGGAAGTCAAAAAAGTCTCAGTCTGTTTCATTGAGAGACGGCTAAGGTTCCCCCTCCCCCCAGACCGTTAGTATCATATGGGAACCGAGCGAGTTCCGTGGGCCCGATCCTGCTGCCTTTATTGCAACGAGAACTCCAGGATCGGGCCCTAGGTGGGGGACTTAATGGGTGTCACTCCAGCCCGTTGATGGTAATCCAAGCGAAACAAGGGGGCGGGACTCAGCTGGCTTGTTTTCACCGCTGGAGTCTTTTACCTGAGTCTGCTGTGAAGAAGACAAGGTGGGTGAGAACATCTTTTAGGGAAGCAACTTCTGCTGGTGAACGAGCAGCAGCTTCCCGGCTCCGTGTCTCCGAGGCTTGTCTCATTCACTCCCAGCAAAGGGTCCAATACAATATCCCTCCCCCCCCACAAGTCCTGTTAGCATCCGGGGCCCAACACTGCAAACATGGAGGGGAGGGAGAGTTCTTCCCGCCTGTCCATTTGGGCAGTAGCGGGTCTGGATGGAGACGGCTACTTCTTTTTTTATCCTCTTGCTACTTTATTCAATGCAGCTACAGTAGTCCCATTACGTACCCCTCCCCCGCTTTATGCTGTAAGAGGGGCCGACTACCGACCCGACCTATCAGACAAGCGACCTGCCTCTTTCAAATCCTGCCCAAGAGGCTTCTCCTATCCAGGCTGGCACAGGCGGCTGGAACTATGGCTAAGAGAACAGACCAGGCCCTGGTGCTGCAGGAGGGACCTGGCGAAGAGAGCCTTGGCCAGTAGGGCTGAATCCCCAAGCTTGGAGTAGTAGTAACAGGCATCCTCATCAGCACCCCCAAGCTGAAAATCGTTCCCGCATCCTTGGCCAGAGGCGCTGGAGCTCGGGGCGCAGCTGCACCCCGTGCTTGGAAGCGGTTCTCCTCCTATCAAGGGTTTACAGTTTTGTTCAAAGGCTTTCACAGCCCCTAGACACTTGGTCCCAGCACCTATGCCCCGACCTTGTTCGTTGAGCCCCACAGGGGCTGGGAGTTTATCACAAAACCCCCTTCACCTCACAGCCTAAACAAAACAACCCCCGAGAAAGAACCAAACCGCTGGGTTTCCTTCTCTGTCCATGTGGCTTTAGGCAGACGGGTAAAGAGGCATTTAACTACAGAGCCAGCTTTTGCCCAGGAGTGGAAGGGGGAAAAGCTGCTCTGACCAGGCTGTGCTTAGCAGTTCATTTCAGTTTGTATTTATATTTCAGTAGCGCCTAACAGCTAGGAAGCAAAAACCATAGGAAGCAGCCCCCCCTTCCCGCCGCAGTCTCCCAGAGCTGTCGGAGAGCGAGGGCTGCAGGATCCAGTGTTATGTTACAAGTGCAGTCGGGGCTAGGCCTGCAGCTCCGGATCCGAAGTAGCTAGTGAGTCCTTAAGTACAGCAGCTTAGCTGTGAAGTGCCTGAGGAAGGGAAAGGTGGCAAATCACACCCAGGTCTGGAGGGATCCAGGCAAGGAGCTCAGCTGGGCGAACAAGCCCAGCAAAAGCTCATTCAAGCCCCAGAACACGTCAGCAGGAGAGGGCTAAACCCTTCATGCCCTGAAAGTTACAAAGGAAGGAGAAGGAGAGATCAAGGGAGGGAGGGTTCCCCCTACGCCTTTGCAGCCATGGCTCCTGAGCCCAGACTGTGCAGGGACCAAATAACAGCTGAATTCTTCTCCCTCCCGTGAGAGTGGACCCCCCCACGCCGCACCTTGCTATGTATTCTTAAAGAGCGACGAGCCCCACCAGTCCTGACTACCAGACAGAAAAGCCAGCCTTTGAGAGCCGCGGGGCAGGTATCTGCCAGCATCCACCCCCTTAAATGGGAAAGAGTGGAGGGAATTTACACCCAACCCCGCGTCAAATGCGGACAGAGAAAGAGCACGATGATCCCACGTGGCAACGGGGGTGTGACCATTTTAGGGCCAGATCTTGCCCCCTGTTTCTGTTGATAGAAAAGCTCCCCTCGTGTTTATTTCTGAGCAGGATCGGGCCCAGCATCTTGAGTTTTGCAGTAATCTTTAGTTTATAAAAAAAATCTTACCCCCCGCTATCATCTGAAAACGAACCTGTGTCGATCCAGAGCAGATACAGACGCGAAGGGCTTTGGCTCTGAAAAGGGAGTGGTAGGGGGCATGGCAGAATATGCATTTAACTTGTAAATAATAATTAAAAAATTCCCTCCCGTTTCTTGACGTCCCCGGTGTAATTGAAAGCAGACCCGCCCCGCGGTCTCTTTCTGTTCTCCTCCCATTCACGTATGACTTGCAAGTGAAAACATTTTCCCTTTGGTTTGCCCGATATGGTCCCGATCCTGAAAAGCTCTTACTAGAATTATTTGGATTAAAGTCAACGAGACGAGAGAGGGCTGAGTAAGAACTATGCGCCTGAGTAAGAGCGCGCACCCCCTGGCCTCGCGTTCCTTGCTTTAAAATAGTTTGAATGTGCGTGTATACAATATGCATCTGTGTAAACACACACAGTTGGGGCCCCGATCCTGCACGGCTGAAGAACAAATCACACGAAACCGGAGGGGAAGTGAACAGAATTCTCACCTTTATTGCGGAAATAAAATAAAATAAAATGAAAAAAAAAAAAAGCCCCTCACAGCCAAAGTAATAAGAAGTGCCTGGTTTTCAATTACGCCAAACGGGAGAGATTAGATTACAAAATTATCGCTGCAGAAATTGCTCGCTTATGTAAATCCGGTGCACAGAACTCGTATTGTCACCAAATCGAACCCAAGATATGAAATTAAGAATCGTAGCTGATCCATCGATGCCCCTCACCTAGTGGTATTGCTAAATTCATTTCCGTAAGTAGCATTCAGGTGGTCTCCTAGGATGTTTCTAGTTAGGAGTCAGAGTTTGAAATCTAGTTTAGAAAGCAACATATTTCCATGGAAATTCCTATCTAATCTACAGGGGTCAGTATCTATTTTATATCTATTTATGTGACACCTCCCCATCACCGTTGTATGACAACCGACATTTTAAATGTATCAAATAATAAAAAATCAACCACTTATTCTAGTGAGGTCCGGTCTCTATTTACATCAGAGCTGCGCTGGCCAGAATTTCAGTATTAACGTAAAACTGTGTCCTTTGATCATTTAATAAAGTTTTACCTTTATGTGTCAACTGTGTAGCTGGGAGGGGATCTAACTGCGGATAGGATATTCACGGCGAAAGTTTCCTTGTAACATTAAACACTTCTTTTAACCCCGTGTCATCCAATTTTAAAGCAAACAACTTGGAAATTACCCTGCAAAGGGATTATTTCGAAAAAAAACTCGGATATAAAAAAGTTCTTTTGAAAGTAAAGTGACAACGCGATGATTTTCATTGAAAAGGTAACAAACATCTTCTTCAATCGAACCCAAAAGGAGCCTGTCTCCCCACCCCTTAAAAACGAGGCGTATCATTCTGGTTATAGCTCCAGGCATATTCTGGCTCTTAATTTTTTTTAAATAATCGGATTTAATAATAATATTTACCCAATTGCGTGCGGATAGATTTGCGAAGGCAATGCAAGAGCCAAATAGGTTCTCCCACTCATTAACCCAGGGACCCAATTTTGCAAACCACCCCGCCACTTCTTTTCTTGATTTTCAGCGCCGAGTTCCATGTTTTGATTGTTGCATCACTGCATCTCCTAAAACGTGACGTGTGTGTGTATGGGGGAAGAACAACACCTGTTTCTCCCTCCCTTTTGGTCTTCTGGTTTTGAAACCAGTTTTAACGTCTTTCCTAAATGCCACTATATATTATCCACAAGGCAGCGTTCATGGGCACAGATCAGTGCTTGGAAATATCCCCCCTCCCCTGTTGGGATGTTGTTTTACAAATATTCAATGAGAAGGGGGGGGGATTATATATTATTATTCGTTATTGTGAATGATTATTTCGTTCATTAGTGTTTAACTTTCTCCATTGCCTGAGTCTATTGGGGGGCTCCAAACGGAAATCACTTGCCTGTAGGGGGTGGGTTTTGCTGGACATGGACTGGCTTAACTTCACGTGATGGTGTTTAATAGTTGGCTGGGTGGGAGCTGCCAGATCTCTTCAGCTCTAATTTGCCCTAGTACTTCTGCTGTCTCCCCGCTGTTAAAAACACACACAAGCCGCCTGTGCTATCACAGATGCATGGCACTTCGCACTGGTCTCCTCCTGCCTGGTTGGAGAGTGGGCTCTATTTTAATGTCATTATAGTTGCCGTGGCAACCCATTGGCTCGTTGGTCCTGGGGTGAACCTTGTGACAATGGTTGGTTTAAGAGAAATCAGTAAATGTGCAGCAGAGGGACACAGAGATATTAGCGGGAACAACAGCGAGGATTTAACATGTGACCCTTCCAATTAAACCGATGGTTCCTCTGCACAGCTGCCTCCGCATCGCTGGTTCTGGGAGGCGGGAGCCATAGGAGGAAGGGGGGAGCCTGGTGCTCATTTGGCAAATCCAGCCAGGCGGATATAGACATAGCACTAGCAGCGTGCATGTAATCAACCTCAACAGAGACCAAAGCAACCCTTGCGTGCTGCGGAAAGGCTGATGGCTCTGTCCTTCCAATCCCTCCCCCCATCCAGCGTCTGCGAAGTTGGCAGGAAAGAAAATAAGGCTCGGCACGGTGAAATAGAGGCCTGGTCTACACTACGCGTTTAAATTTTTAAAATGAAAAGCTGTTTCAAATAAAAAAAACAAATGGAAACATTTCAAGTTTTTTCAGAACTGTTAAAGGATTTTTCCAGCCAAAATAATTCCTCAAAATCAACATGAATTTGTGAAATTTTCTTGATGTTCAGGTGCAAAAAATAAGAGACAGGCAAACACAAACGTCTTAAGAAGTGGTGATATGCAGCTGCTCTTTCACAAAAACAATTGTGCAAAGTTAAGCCCTGATTCAGCAAAGCACTTAAGCATGTGAGTATTAGAGAGACATCGATACTGGCTGCTTGCAGGATCATGGTTACAGGAGCTACATACAGGCAATCCACATTACTCAGCACTTCAGTGCTCCTCTGAATTCCTCTTTGCTTGGAATACCCTGGGGGTTAGTTGCTCTCCCTGAGTGTAATCCATTTCCCCAAATCCCTGAAATACAAACAATGAAATGACCAAGAATTAATATTATGGCTCCCCCCCTTTTTTAGGATCCCCCAAAATTTGGCACGGTCCATGGTTCGTTTCCACAGAAAAACAGCAGAGGACTGTGGTTTTTGTAAAGTAAAATGCGGAGGGGGGGGGGAATACAGTGTAAAAGGAAGAAAATGTTGCAATCGATCATGCAGTTTTTGCTGGACCGTGTGCCGTGGGCAGATGCCGTTCGCTCCGATTGATTTAATCCAATTTGAAAAGCTAGAGATGTGTAGCGTGGAAACAGTTCCTTTCAGTTGCGGTGCACCATGAACTGCCCTCCTCCAACCCCCCAAAATAACAGAAAGCACCGAAGTGGAGGGGTGTGTGTGTGTGTGTGTGTGTGTGTGTGTGTGTGTGTGTGTGTGAGACACATATGAACCAAGAGGAAGCTCCCTCTATTCCCCCCCTCCATCCAAAAAGAAAAAAAAAAGTTCGAGTTCTTAAAATATGGTTCAGAGAATTACAAGTAATCAGATCTGCGGGGGGTCAATAGTGCAAACTTTTTAAGACTAATGTTTATTTAGAAAAGTGAGTGGTGTTTGTGTTGCTTTTCTTGTGCCCCGGTGCCAAAATCCTAATGGCTTTAACAGACTTCCCATCACAAACTCCTGCTTCCAGCATAGGGACCACTGGAGGGAAAAAAATTCGAGACCTAACTCAGAAACGATGTGTTTTAAGGGAGGGTCGGGTCTGGGGGGGGGTACATGTAGTTATCACCCCCCCCCCCATAAATCAGTCCCAAGCTTTGCCTGGTTTTGCGTTTGTTTAGGAGCAAGTATCATGTAACCCGACCCCATAAATAATAATAAAGAAATGATTCTCTTTTTGTGTAAGCGAAATAACCCGTAGAGGGGTGGGTGTTGGAATTTAGAGGAGACTCCGATCTTTCCATTTTCCAATGAAATCTGAACAAGCAGTCTCCAAACCCTCCTTCACCGACCACACGGTGGGGCAGCCGTCTGTGAGCCCCGTTGACTTTACCCCTGAAAACTAGTCGCACGAGCACAAACTGGTTTCTCACCAGCTGGCTTTCTGGGCTTTAATTTGTGCTGCATAATAGTCTCTGTACAAAAAAATGATCAGTTAGACTGCTAGGTACACTAAGACCCGTTTGACTGTGTATCTCCTAATAGGGACTTTTATGTGTGTTTTTCTAACTGGAACCTCATCAGAACCGGGCGCGGAGGGGGGCTTAAGGGTTTCTTGTCAGATCTTCCAAGGAAATCAACGGGCAAATCCAATTTCCAGTCTTGTTTTTGAAGGGATCCCTCCCTCCTCTTGCTTCATTGAGCGATTGAGCCGGATGAAGGTGACACCCGTGGCAGGGCGGACTTCGCGATCCCGAATGGATGCCTGGAGTGAGATGCAGCCTCGGGTAACTGTGGGACTGGAGAATGAGAGGAAGAGCCTCGACCGTGTTTAAACACGCGCTTCATGGAAGCGCGTTTCACAGACACGCGTGGGCACGTAGCAGCAGTTTTGGTGAGCACGTGAGAGCTTGCCGCCGGGCCGGCGTGTTTATCCACCACACCGAAGCGCTCCACGGGGCGAGCCGCCGCCCGACGCGCTCCGATGGCGTTGACGAACTCCACCCGTTTGTCTTACGCAGCAGCGGATCGTTCCACTCCCCGGCCCGGTACCCCCTGCCTGGTTGGCTTGACCCAAGCCAACCTTGGGTGGCCGCCGCTCTGTCCTTCCTTTCCTGCGGAACTGTGGTCTCCTGCTCGGAGGCTCATTTTCGCAGCAGAGCGCACGTCCCTGTGTGGACAGACAAGTGCTCCTTCCAAAGCGATGCTGGGACGGAGTTTATCCGGTGCGCGCGGATGATAGATACGTTCTCCACAGGAATGGCCGCATTTACAACGGGGCGAGAGAGTTTATCTACTGTCTCCTTGTAACCCCGCTCCCCACGCACCTGGTGATCCCCGGGCGGAATGAATTCGCTCGCTCTGCAGAATCCGGTAGAATCCCAATCCTGTCCCCTGCTCCATTGAAGTCCATGAGCTTTTCACGATTATCCAGTGGGGCCAGATGGTGACATGGAATTTCACTCCCAGGATGGAAACTGAGTTCTCAGCCCCCTAAGGGCCTGATCCGACACGCTTACCCGACGAGCCATTCTTCCGAGTCAGCTTTCAGGATGAGGTCCAGTGTGTGAGTCAGTGGAAGGAGGTCTGTAACTTTTGCGCCTGTCTCTTCAGAGTCTTCTTGCAGGGCCTTAGAGACAATCAACTAACTTCGGGCCCGGTGTTAATGTACATCTGCCCAAGTCACTCTGATCACCTGATAGGAGCTTCAAGGAACAACATTTTATGTTGAAAAACGAGAAGTCCTTACACATTTTTTTGGCCTAAGCTGTTTCGTGGGCTAGAACCTACTTCATCCAATAGTTGTGTGTCTCTAAGTGGGTGCACAAGATCTCTCCGTTTTTGTTGCTGACACAGACTAACAGGGCACATAGAACTAAGAGAAGAGAGATGTGTTGTGCTGTGTTGGGTGTGTTGTGTGTGTGAGAGAGAGAGAGAGAGAGAGAGAGAGAAGTGCAAAAGGAGTTTGCTCACTGCACAGACAGGCTTGCGGTTTGCTCCAGCCCAAGGAGTGTGCCAGTATCTATCTATCTATCTATCTATCTATCTATTTGAGATATACATATTTTATAATATACAACGTGTGCGTTGGAGGGGGCGAGGAGGCTGGAGGTGGGGGAGGGCAGGAAAGGGAGAAAAGGAAAGATCTGACCTCTGGAACAGCAGCAGCCTGGGACCTGGATCAGTAACGTGCTTGCCTGAAGTACTGGCAGAAGAAGCGTTCTTAGTTCCGTTTTACGCAGGGCAGGTTTGAAGAGGGTGCTGTGAGAGATCCCATGCTCTTACAATAAGGGTTTTTGCTTCGCTGATGACCCAGACCCTTGAAATTCGCTACATGTGCACCTTCCATCTCTCTCTTGAAATACAAGGGCATTTTTTTTTTGTAACAAGGGTGAGCTAACTGAAAACAAAGGAAGGGATAGGCCATGATAGGCATTATGTAGGTTTGCTTCCTGTGCAGACCCTGCAGAGTTGCCATAAAGACGCACAAACTACACACCACACACATTTTTTGAAAGTGCATGAAACTGACTCAGGAAAAGCTTGCGTAAAATCTTTGCCCTGCAGATTTGCCGAGTGATGTTTTAAAATAGGGTCTAAAAAGGCATGAGAAGTCTGACTCATTTTCCAGTGAGGGGAAATAACTACACGGAGCTATGTTAGGGGAAATGTCTAAACTCCCGCATTAGAAATAGTTAAAACAACAACAAACAAACAAAAAAAAAACAATAAAACCCCTGCAGTGTTTTGACAGTGAGACTTTCAGCTAATATGGACCTGATTGTCACAGAATGCAAGTGCCCATTAATGGAAGGTACATATAAAATTCTATGTTAATTACAATGTTGTTTTACCTTTTTGGGGGGAGGGGAGGAAGAGGGTTATTCAGCGATTTTTACCCTGCACACGTTTAACGTGTCAGCTATAACCTCCCCACATATATTCAGGTATTATCAATTTTTCCAGTATTATGGCACAAACCCCATAACACGCCTATTTATATAAATCCTATTTATTGTTTTAAGTAACATTTTAATTGTATCTGTTCCAAATTAAGCAATCAAAATGTTATTACTATAAAACGCTGATGATTGTGCATATATATAGGATATAGCAAAATACACTTATACACACCCTATAAAACGCTGATGATTGTGCATATCTATCTATCTATCCGTATACACCCCCTCTATCTATCTACACCCCCTCTATCTATCTATCTATCTATCTATCTACAGACACATATTCCCCAAACCAAATACAATTCAAAATGCAATTAAAAGAAATACAGAATAATGCTAATTGATTGTAACTGCATTTTGATGTGCATGTCAAACTATTTAGAGGTTTAATTTCTTTCCCAAGCCAAAAAAACAAAACAGCAAAAAAAAAAAAAAAAAAAACCCAAACCAAACCAAAACACATATTGACAGTGAATATTTGTGGCTGTAGAAATGCCTAAAAGATACTTTCTGAACAGGAAAATTTGATGCTAATGTATTCGCTCTTTCAAGGTAAATGAGAGCAATGCATAATTAAGAATGATTTAAACTAGCAGTACACATTATTGTTAGGGGCATACAAGATACATGTTGAAATGCAGAGCCCTGGCGTATTTAAAACAACCTCATATTTCAGCTGTAAATCTTTCATTAAAAAAAAAAATCTGCTAAGTTCGGACAGCTCTTCATACTGTTTCGTTGGGAAACACTGAACTCCAGATTTAGTCCCAGGGAAGTGTAACCCAGAAGATGCTGCTTGATATTCCCTGGCTTATTCCCTCTGTTGGAATTGTCCAGCATTTTGCAGCTGGCCTGTAGCCACCGGGGAATGTGGTCACCTACACCTCGCCCCACTAGCTCGTTTATGAAGCTGCATCTTTTGTCTTTTTTTTTTTTTTTTTTGTAACTGTACTTTTGAAACGTCGTGCCTCCTGCTCCAAGAAACGTGTGCAAATAACCCTGGAGAGGTTTCTATTTACTCCGGCTATAAACACATGCTATTTTACTAGACTCCCACACAGCAGGGGCAAGGTGGTGTCATGGCAAATCCTGCTGTTTCCTTATAATAATTATAACTTCTCCAGCCTCCCCTTTCACCCAGTATATTATCTTCCACCCGCTTGTAACCCTTTTATGATGGTTGGACACTTTACCTATTTAAATACACATCCAAGGGCCCTCTTTGCCCCTCTGCCCCATACACATACAAGCATGGTCTCTTAACGATTTACAAATGCATGCTATCTGATCACTACCCACAACCCCTGAAGTGAAAAAAAAAAACCCCCCCAAAGAAAATGTTCAGGGTCAAAAGAATCTCTGCCCCCCCTCCCATTATATAAAGTCTTCTGTCCTTAGCTGTGTAGCATGCATGATTGTACTGTAATGCGTTGCATCTGCTGGGATCCAAACAGTGCTGGGCTAAATCCTAGGGCACCTCCGTTAGATCTGAAAATAAATAGATAGCTGCTGAATTAAATGCACATTTTCCTCTGTGTTCGCATGTGTTCTTTGGAGGCCGACTTCTGGCCTCTTCTGGCTACCTCCCTCTGTAGACCTGCACCCTCCTTTCCCCCGCCAGAGCATAGCTGAGGGTAGGGGAAGTATGTACAGTGGATATAGGATCTGGAACACCCCTGGAATTGTAGAGATCTTGGCACTAATACATTCAGTGGCATGCAGAGTTCACAATCTATTCTGTGATTCAGGGCTTTCAATCGAAACGCTGTATAGTGAATGAAATAAAAATACCATTGATTTGGAAGGTGTCACAAACAAAAGCTACACACCGCAACCCCGCCCTTCAGGGAGTTCATTTTCCTGATAACATTTGCCCTGATATTTATATGCAGATAGCCAATCTTCAACCCCCAGCCACCAAAGACACCCAGAGGAAGATTAGTCAATATGAAGCCTTCTGCACTAAGCAGTGATGAATTTTATGTACACAGTAATACAGCTCCTAGATTAAAAAAAAATCCTGTAATTAGGGTTTGCAATTAGGCCAATGCAATTCATCTGTCAACAGATCTTGAATGCAGCATCTGAAGTATGTACTCCTGTTAGGAGCCGTTAAAATATCCAGAATTATAGAGGTGAGGTGCTGGGTTAAGGAGGTTATTGAAACACAAATGCTCCAAAATCAAATGAAAATCACCATTACACGTTGCTCACAAGTTAGCCAGAATAATTAAACCTTGTTTTGCATTTGCGTATGTTAAGTTTTTTTTTTTGGTGGGAGGGGGGGAGAGGGAGGTGGGCATAAGGCTTTGGAAATCCTCATAACTTTTTACACACTGCATAGCAATTTAGAACTGAATTCTGCCAGACAATGGAAGAGTTGTTTGGATCAGAGCAGTGGGATGGGGCTTAGAGTAAGAACCACAAGTTATGACTCTTAATGAAGGAGATCCAATGCTTTTCTTTCCCTAGAATTTCCTCCAACAACCCTCAAATAAGTGTTATGAATAAGGAGGGGAGGGGAATTGGATTCTGCTCCCGTTGAAGTTAAATGGCCATTTTCCTATTGATGCCAATGGGAAAGCAGGATAAACCCACCCCAGAGTGTGTAAATCAGGGCAGAAATTGACCTCAGCTATATCCAGATCTAAAGGTAGAGGACAGAATCAACTATAAAAAGCTACAGAACAAAGCAGGCTTTGAAAGCAACCACACTCTGTTTAAAGACTCCGGGCTGGATTGTGTTTGGTGCTGAGCACCCAAGGGCAAGTCAATTGGAAGTGCTCCACATTTGGCAGGCTTGGTCTCCTCTCTCCTCCCTGGTTTGGCAATAAATGGGATTGATGTTTCAAAAGGCAAGATAAAATTCACTTCTATTATTTAGGCAGGGCTGTGAATGTGCATGGGACTCCCCGGAGAGTAAAGATGCTTTCCTTGGGATGGGAGGGCACCCGGCAAGGACATGATATCACCTCTCGGGATTTGGCCTTGTGTTTAACAGGTGATAGACCATAACCAGCATGTGGAGTGGTGGTTGGCTAAATGAAGAAATGGAAGGGAAATGTTTACAAAAAATGATGACCCAAGTGTGGTTATATGACTGGAAGATTCTGTAAAATATAGGTAGGAGACGTATAGACACAACTCAGGCAGCACAAAGGGGCTAGATTCTGACCTGAAATAGCCAGTGGTAAATTCCACTTGTGAAGGAAAACTGTCCACAGTTGTGACTCCATCAAAAGTGGTTCCTGCAGGAGCCAGCCCCTACCCCAGTGCAGGGGGGTCTGTTGGAGGGGTGAGGAGGCTAGGGGACGGTGGGCTAAAGGATGTGGTGGAATAAAACTCCTAATAAATTGTCCAGGGAGGTTGTGGAATCTGTCACTGGAGATTTTTAAGAGCAGGTTGGACAGACACCTGTTAGGAGTGATCTAGAGATAATGCTTGGCCTTGCCTGGAGTGTAGGAGACTGGATTTAGAAGACCCATTAAGGTCACTTCCAGTCCTATGATTCTATCCTCTGAGCAGGCCAGTCTAATGTTGGATCAGGGATCTGTAACCAGGATGCCAGCAGGGCTCAGATGCAGGGAGGAGTTGTCCATTACGTTTCTAAACATGTTATGCATGGCCAAGATTTTTTTGTTGGTGTGCTGAGGGGGAGGCTGGTAGGTGGAGATATAGTTTTTGGGTGACGGGTTTGGCATAGGCCTTTCTTTTGATAATTGTCTTCTCCAGCTCTTCTTCTAAGTGTTTCGTCTGTCTATTCTATTGTCCTTGTAAGGAGTAAAACCTAGTTCCTCTGATTGTGAGGTGCTTTTTTTGTATTACATCATGTAAACATTAATAAAGAAGTAACATTAAAGGAAAAATGAACCCTTTGAGATCTTCCGCTTTGGGTCTGATTGTTACACTTGGACCGGCCGTTCACATTCTGATCTCAGATTGGCTGGCTTGTAGCAACTGTTTTCTAGATTCCACAGCTCTCTCCAGCTGAGGGAAAACATTACATTTATTGAACCGTTCAGATTACTGGGGAAATACATATTTCTTCCTCCTTTCAAAACACCAGCAACGTACTTTCTAAACTATCCACATATAGCAGCATCAGGATATGCGTGTGGGCATGATCCTGCATTCCTTTAGTTCCCAATAGCCTCACTCAGCTCTGTGCAAATGCTGAGTGTGCAAGCTAAGGGTGTTCCGTAAACCACGGGTTCTCAAACTGGGGATCGGAACCCCTCAGAGGGTCACAAGGTTATTACATGGGGGGTCACGAGCTGTCAGCCTCCACCTCAAACCCCGCTTTGCCTCCAGCATTTATAATGGTGTTATAAATGAAAAACACTTTTTAATATATTCAAGGGGAGGTCGCACTCAGAGGCTTGCTGTGTGAAAGGGGTCACCAGTACAAAAGTTTGAGAACCACTGCTGTAAACAAAGATGTACCTCACAGATAAACAGCTACCATAAATATGTATTTATAGAGGTGATTAAGGCATGTTTACATGAGTTTTTCCAATAAACACGTAATATAGCAGGGCTTGTGGAGCTCTGTATAGGGTATTGATGTCGCAGTGAGTCCAGACTTGCCAGATGCGGCACATTCCTAATTTCCGATTGATTTCGCTGGGAGTTGAGGGTACTCAGCACTTCACAGGATTGAGCTCAGTGCACATACAGGCACTGACGGACACTGTGTGCTGATTTTTAAAGGACAGGAGTTTGATTATTTCAGCTGTTTATGCTAATGGGCCTGATTCTGTGCTGTGTGGTCACTTACACCTGTTCAATGGAAGAACAAGGGGGTATAAAACCCCACCCTTTTGATTGCATAAGGCCTCCCAAAGTCTAGCGCACCCGTCAAAGGCCTATATCACTTCCCCTGGTAAGTCAGAGTCCTAAAGGTGGGAAAGGGCATTGGAAGTGTACATGAAGAGCAGGTTGGGGCTTTTTTAATGCTTTTTCTTTGGTCGGAAAATGCTGATTTGTCACAGCTAGAGTGACCAGATGTCCCAATGTTATAGGGACAGTCCCAATATTTGGGGCTTTGTTTTATACAGGTGCCTATTCCCCCCACCCCCGCCCCGATTTTTCACACTTGCTGTCCGGTCACTCTAGTCACAACTGAAATTTTTTGCAGACCCATGTTGGTTCTGGCAACGCTCTCTTTGGGAAGGCTTCTCAGGGGTAGGCTGGGGGAGTGGGAGGAAGAGACAGCGAGAAACCCCAGCACACCTAAGCCCAGAACAGCCAGTGGGCAGGGTGCTCACTTAGATGTGGGAGACCTAGATTCAAATTCCTGCTTGGAATCATGTATCATTACCGGTGTAGTTACCGCTTTTTCAGAAGAGATACCCCCTCCCCCCCAAAGAGACTTTTACAAGTGATGAGCCCAAGCCTGGTTTCAGTGGAGTCACTGACAAAACTCCCATTGACTTCAATGGGAGCAACATCAGGCCCCATCCATCCGGCATCTCTGCAACGCAGGATCAGCCTTCTCTGGGGAGGAGGGCGACAGTAATCAGTACAGCAGCAATGGAAGTTGATGGGTGCTCAGCACCTTTCAGCATTTAAAATCTTCAGGGCAGCACCTATTTATCTGTCTGTAAAGATCCAGGCACACTTCCGGCACTGTATAAAATGACAATGGCCCTGTGCAGCTAAAGCCAGAGGCTACAAATAGCTCTGCTGCTAAATGGACTGTGTGATATACTGCCGGTTCCTTGTTCTCCAGAGCGAATCACGACAGTTCACCATTCCAAAGTGCACGCAGGACACTACTATCTGCACACGTGGCTGTTGACTGTTGCATTATTCTGCTCAAGCACATTCTGTTCTGCTGAATTCTCTCGGACACGTGGTGTTTCGAAACCATGAAGTGCTGTGAAAAAATACAGAAGGAAGATTCAGTCTGATCCAGATGAAAACACTTTTTCTTTTTTGTAATCCCTGCATTGCTTTACGGCCCTCAGGTGCTCCAGGAAGTTTCATCAATCTATAGATGACCCTGAGTGCTCAGTTTTGTGTTTGGATCTCTGAATTAGCACAAGCCCGCAGAAAGCTCCCGACTGGCCCCACAGATGGAGAACTCTAAGTGTGTAAGTTATTTTGACAGAGGTCAGCTGTAATTTGCATTCACTTAAGGCGAGTGGAGATCTGACCCTTTCAGATTGGGGCATGCAAAGATACGAAGGACTAAATTCGGCGTGGAGGCTCATGGAAGTCACATGCGTGTACCCAAGGGTATGCTGAGGCCTGAAGTAGATTGCTGAAGCCACCCACCTCTTGATCAAGACGTGTGTGTGTTAGGGGGAACCTAACCTCAGACGTGGAGCTGTGATTCCTGCAAGAAGGCAGGAATCCCGTCGGACAAAAATGACTCCCAGGGGGTTGCTGTCAGCCCTTTGGGAGTACAACTCATTCCACATTTCTGAGATACAGCTGACAAATTGAAGGGTGGTTTAGTTCTTGGTGGTGGGAAACACATTCACGTATCCATCTTCATTGTAAGGAGTTGTTGTGATCCTTGGAAAATAACATCTAGGTCAGGGGTTCTCAAATTTTTTTGCTAGGAACTCCTTTGAAAATATTTCAGACTGTGATGACCCCCTCCACCTGAATACCATGCCACTCAGCTCTGAAGGTAGCAGCACCACCATCAGCAACCGCGTGGAAGTAAGGGTGGCGATACCACAACCTGCCTACAATAAGCTTGGGATGACCTGTAGAGGTGCACAGACTCACCCAGGGGCACCTCCCGCTGGTCTCTCAGGGAATTAGCTCACTGCCAGCCAGGAGTGCCCCTTCCAGGCTGGTGATCTGCCTGTCCTCTTGGCCCTGTGTCCCTCCCTGGACCCCGGTGCCCTTTTAACTGGGGTGCTGCCCCTGGCAGTATCCCACCAATCTGGGTCTCCCCTCCCTGGGGACCCCCCAACCCACTATCCCCACTTTGCCTCAATTTTGGCTACTGCCCAGTCTCCATCTAGCCCCTGTTCACTGGGGCAGACTGCAGTATCAGCCACTCATCATAGGCAAAGTGGTTTGGACCTGCTGCCTTTGGCTACCCCTAGGCTACCCCCTGCAACCTCCAGTACCTCTTGGCCTTATGCTAGGCCGCAGCCTGGGACTTTCCAGGCAGGAGCTCCCCTGCTCCTCTGTCTTTCCCCAGCCCTGCTCCACTCAGGTACCCTGTCTCTAGCACCCTGCATGCAGCCAGGCCCTTTTCCCTCTACAGGCAGAGGAAGACCCCTTGGGCTTCTGGCTCACAGCCTCTTATAGGGACCAGCTGGGTCTGATTGGGTCATGGCCCCAGCTGTTACTGTCTTCCCCAATCAGCCCAGGCTTTCCTTCCCAGCCCCAGCCCTCTCCCAGGGCTGCTTTTAACTCTTTTTGGGCTGGAGTGGGTGACCACCTTGCTACATCCCTTTTTGGGTCGGGGCCGTCCGTTTGAGAAACACTGATCTAGATGGTCAGGGCATTAGCCTTGCCCTTGGGGTATGGGGGTTCAATTCCCTGCTCTGTCACAGACTTCTTGTAAGACCTTGGGCTAATCATTTAACCTGCCTGGGCCTCAGTTCCCCATGTGTCCAATGCGGATAGCAGCATCACCCTACCTCACAGGGGTATTGTGAGGATAAATCCAATAAAGAGTGTGAAACGATCAGATACTGTGGTGTTGGAGGCTACATAAACACTGTAAACAACTAGTTTCCCCTACCCCAGTTCCTCACTTTCCCTCTGCCAAAATGGTAGCGAAACATAGTATTTCATTGGAATTACGCACCACATTTGGAGGCAGGTTTTATAGCAAGTTGCTACACTTGGCGCTTAAGTGTTGGAAGACATGGCCGTATGCTATTACTCAGGCGTGAGCAGTTGGCATTCCCTCTCTGATCTAAACAGAATCCACACACATGCCAGAGGGTCAGCCATAACCCCTCCATGGGTCTGGCTCTACGGGCAACGACTAATTATAAACCTCAGCCCAAGCTTTTCCCACCCCCAGCCCTGGCTATTATAAAGGTTTCCTGGAGAACTTCTGGTCTCAGTCCTAGACAGTTCCCCTGACCAAGAGGTCACCCACCTTTTGTATTGTGGTGCAAGTGATGAAGTGCGCCTGCCTCACATGAGTCAGCAGAAGTTACTCTGCTGACTCCTGATCCATAGAAGGATTCTGCATCCCTGTGCCAGGCTGAGATCCTGTAACACCTTGTTTGTATTTAAAATCTAGGGTACTCATCGCCATAGCAACGGAGGTCTCACATACTTTAATCTAGTTATCTTTACCACACCTCAGCCAGGTAGGGAAGTGCTATTATGGGGAACTGAGGCACAAAGAGACATCGTCACTAGAAACACGGCAGTGACACCTTGTGTAACACCGACAGACCCCAGTTGTTGGTGGGCGGGATTGAATTTGGGACTTCTGGCGCTACATGCACGAGCTAAAAACCACATGGCTCTTAGCTATGGCCGTAGCAGACTCATGAATCTCTCAGTGGTCTTGGTGCCGCTAGAGGAGACAGAACACCACACCCAGGAAGTGTGTGGATTACTCATGCACTGCTATAAAGCTTTAGTGTAGACCCTCAGTACAACCTCAGGAGGGGTTCTCCTTTTGCTGTAGTTAATCCACTTCCCTGAGAGGCGGCAGCTGGGTTGATGGAAAAGTTCTTCCCTCATGCTGTCTACACCGAGGGTTAGGTTGGCTTAATTACTTCATTCAGGGATATGGATTTTTCATGCCTCTGAGCAACATAGCTGGGTGAACCTAATACTTTTAGTATCAACCTGGCCTAAGGCTCAGTTTTACAAAAGCCCCAAAGCATCTAATCTGCCCTGATTTCAATGGGAGCTAGGTGCCTAAATATCTTTGAGTACATGCTCTTAAGTGATTTGCCCAAGGCCATAGAGAAAGTCAGTGGCAGAGCAGGGAATTGAACACAGTTCTTCCACATCCCCAGCTAGCACCCTAGCCACTGGGTAATCTTTCCCCCAGGAACAAAAGGTAGCAGCGTATCACCAGCAAGACTGACACAGGGCCATGAGACCAGGGGGCCAGATCCTCATCTTGAGTAACTGGGCAGAGTTCTGCTGACTTCAATGGAGATGTGCTAATTTACACAGCTGAAACTCTGGCCCCTCACATATCTAAACAGAGATATTATTTTCCAGGGCTTGCTCTCTGAAACCAGAGCTACCTTTCAGTGGTGGAGGTGGTTCACTGGCCTAGTGCGATTATTAAGCACTGCCAAGAAGAAGACCCAGATTTAACCCTCTATTCCATTCTCTTTCTCCTGGAGAAGTAGCTATTAGTAATGTGGAGGCAGGTGAGATTTCCAAACACCAGCCAGGAGTAGTATTCTGCAAGAACCTGCTAGTTGGATGATACATGTGGTGACAGAAGGCTTTGAAACATATGAAACATATACCAGATTAGGTCCATCAGATCCAGCCCCCTGTCTCTGGCCATGCAGTTCCTTATAGATCTGACCACTCACTGCTCTGTAATAATGAGAGAAACTACGGATTCATTAAACTGTTGCAGATTCATCTCAGAGTCATGGTTCTCCGGGACCCAGATCTCAGAATCAAACAGTTTCCTTCAGTATTGGGGGGAATTTGCTACATTTGGGAAGGGTCAAGTGGTTTCCTTGTAGGGCTTTGGCAGACAAATATTGAGTTCCAAGGGGCCTGGGAAACGTACAGCCATAAGGGGAACAGGGGAAAAGAGAGGAGTGGGGCACATATGACAAATTACAGCAGATGACGTCATTAACACACTTTTAAAGTTGTGTGCCTGATTCTAGTCACGTACCAGGCACCTCACAAATTGCAATTGTCCTTGCAGGCAGGGAGCTCTCATGTCGCTTCACTGAGTAGATGAATATTCTTTAAGGACAAGTGTGTTGCATTTCTATAGCACTTTCCATCTCAGGATCACATGGTGCGTTACTAACAGGGATCAACTGCATCCAAATGGGGAAACTGAGGCACATGAAAAGCGAGGACTCAGCCAAAGTCACACACAGTCAGTTATCAATGCAGAAAGGCTCCATTTCACCTCAGTCTCACCAGCATGCAGCAGTGACTCCTTAACCAGTGAAAGCAGCAAAGATGGGGGGATGAAAGTGGGTGCATAGTTTCAGCCTTTTTCTTTTTGTGACAGGACAGCCCTTGTATTCCAGGGCAGTTCAGCCGCAGTGAATTGTCTAAGATGGAGCTGTGAGATGGTTAGCTGGTCTTAAAAAAAAATCGAAGTGGTTATTGCTGTGCATCATCTCATGCCTTTAGAAAAAGATGCTCCGGATAGGTTTGAGTAACTGCAGCAATAACTGGGAGAGCAGAAGTAAAAAAACCAGGCTCTGTTCGGACCAAAATTTGACGTGCATGGTTAAAACTTGTTGATCCTCCACTAGGCTTTCTTCGCTTGGGTGCTGTGGAGCTTAAGCCTGATTCAACTGCCAAGAAGTTTTTCCAGACAGCTTGGCATAAATCAGGCTTTCATAATGCCCCCCCTGACTGGTATGAAGCAAGAAATCCCGCTTGCGTTCCTGCCTGGGGTAGTGGGAAAACCCTGTTCTCTGACACAGACTATGTGTGTATTCAAATGGCTTTGCCTCAGAGTTTCGCTTTCCAAGAACATTATGAGAAATGAGCTCTGAGATGGGATGCCTGGAGAAGTAGAGAGACAAGAATGTGTCTCCATTGCCATCGTACAACTCCTTGGATTGCCGGTGGGCCAGAGCCAGAGTGATGTAAATCAGTGCAGCTCCATCGGTTTCAAGGTGCTGATTTACATCAAGTGAGGATCTGGCACAGTCCTCCAAACTGCAGTTCCAATATTTAGCTGTAACCAGAGTGAGGTACTGTTAACGGGCTCTCTTTTAACTCTTAAGGTTGGATTCTGTCCTCAGTTACCTTTGAGTCCAGTGGAGTTACTGTGTTATGAGGCAGGCCTGGAGCACCCTCCTGCAGCAGACCACACCGTGACAGGCACTCCTGCCTTGATTCTCCCTCTCAGGTAACTCAATAACACCATGCACGGCTTATCCTCTAGGCCAGCCATATGGGTTAGTACTGGAACATAGTTCAAGACAATCTGGAATAAAAGTCCCAACTATATAACCCATTCCTCACTCCAGTCCTTAAAATTCAAAGCATCTTGCCTCCCTATACCCTACAACCCACACACAGGTGCCTTCAGCCACATCTCAACACTCGCTCAGCCCTCTCCCATCCCTGTACCAGGACAGCCACCCCAGTCCTTCCAGCTGGACTGCAATCCCTCTCTTCTCAGCAGGAACACCCATCACATCTCTGCAGGGGAGCAGCTTGCACTCCGGCCTGCCCCTCTCACAGTTCCTCTGGGTCTGGGGACATCAGCAGGTAAACCCTTCGCTCATCCCCTGCCTTCTGCCTTCTCTGGCCCTTCACTCCAGCTTTCTTGCTTAGATCCAGCAGGCAACTCCTTTTACTGCTCTTCCAGCCTTCAGCCTGCTGCAGCTGCTGCCCCACCCTCTCACTTGGCCAAAATGGGAACACATGCTCTGGCATTGGGGTGCTGGACTTATGTCATTTACAGGGGCCAGCCAGAATCTGGTTGCTTTAGGCCACTGCTTCCCAGGCAATACACATCTTTTAGCCTTTTGTAACTGGTACTCTACATTTCTCTCGAGGATAAGCCTCCGGGCTGAGTTCCTGGTGAGAGCTTTTCCCAATTCAGTTATAGGAGCCCTCCGCATCAGCTTGTGCTTCTCTAAACTCCGGCCTTGCTACAGGGCTAGAGCAAGGAATGTTATAGCACATCAGCCCTTTGTCCATCAGAACTGAGATCTGCTTAACTGGGCTCTGGTGTCCCCTAAAAGTTGGGCCGTTGCTTAGAAGATGGATAGCAGCAGTATGCAAAGGGTTAAAACCATGCTGGAGACATTCCCTCGCATTTTACTAAGATCTATATAGTACATTAAAGTTATGAGTCTTATTATTGGCCATATAAAAAATAAAAAGGAAATTAGAACCTTATGAGAGGTTCTTTTGTGTACACATGGCAAGGGCATCTGAGTCCAAGAAGGCCTGCCAAATGAGCCTATATTTTTTCCAGACAAAGCCTCCTGCTTTCTCCGAGGTTCGGTTTGTTTCTTTTCTGTTTGTAAAAATATAGATTTATCTTTTCCCACTACATTGGGCGCTCTTCAGCACAAATGCAGCTTTCTTGGGTCAGCTTGTCTGTCCCTACAGGATGACTGGTTGGTGACTGGTTCATGATGGGCTGATCTGGGCAGTGTTCAGTGCACAAAGGCAGCGCTGTGGTCTCAGAACTAAAGCATTGGGCTGTGGGTCAGGAGGCTTCAGTTCAGTGCCTAATTTTGTCACTTAGCTGCTTGGGCTGTTTCAGAACCACTTTATTTTTCCACCCATAAAATGGTGCTAGGAGTGTTTTCACCAAGTGCTCGGAGGTCCATAGATGAAAGCATTGTATGGGAGCTACATGTAATGAGACACACATTGGATAGGTCATGGAGCGTGAGAAGGAAATGAATGCAGGGCCTCTGGATTTAAGATTGTGAGCTTCACACTGCCAGAGCGAAAAGATTGTGGTGTGGTAGCTCAAAGGCTATAGGGACTCAGGAGCGTCTATGTAGTCCAGCCACTAGAGGGTGACAGAGTGCCACACTGAGTCAGCGTGGGTTATATGAGCACTAGCGTGAGATTTGAAGCCTCATTCTGCAAGGTGTGGAATGCCTGCAACTCCCATCCACACCAGTGGGGTGCGGCCTAGGACAGGTACAGCCAGGGGAGCAGAAAAATTGCGGGTAGCAGAGTTGCTTAGTGGACAGAGCACTGGACTGTGACTCAGGAGACCTGGGTTGGCTACTGCCTTGTTGAGAGACCTTGGGCAAGTCGCTTCCCTCCCAATGACTCAGTTTCCACATATGTAAAATGGGAAAAATGATACTGATCTCCTTTGTAAAGTGGTTTGACATCGACTGCTAAAGCCCCTTTATGCCAGCTAGGGTTGTTTTTATTGTATACACTGTTCCTGCCTTTGAACTGTAACACTCCACCCACCAAAATCAGTAATATAATCAAATATTCATAGATTTTGAGGCCAGAAGGGGCCATTCGGATCATCTAGTCTGACCTCTTGTATAGCACAAGCCACAAAACTACCCTAAAATATTCCTAGAGCAGATCTTTTAGAAAAACTTCGGGTCTTGATTTAAAAATGGTCAGGAATGGAGAATCCACCATAATCCCTGACAAATTGTTTCGTGACTCTCGCTCTTCTGTTATACACTTCCATCACATCTCCTGTTCTCAGAACCACTGACTAAGACTCAGCAACATCAGCATGAGACCGATATCATAATTCTTTATTTTACCAATAGGTAAACTGCTACTTGCATGGTTGAAATGACTTGCCCTGCAAGTTAGTGGCAGCTTTACAAAGATCTTGGGAATACTGAGCTAATGATTTATACTACAGTAGCTTTTGAAGGCTCTACCTGAGCTGTAGGCCGCACTGTGTTAGGCCCCGTACACACAGTAAGAGACAGTCCCTGCCCCAAAGAATTTGCAATCAAAATAGGACAAGACAAGCAAAGGGCTGGAGGGGAAGCAGGCGCAGGATGGGGAAATAGGGTAAACAGATGTCCCAATTTTTGGGTCTTTTTATTAAATAGGCTCCTATTACCCCCCACCCTGTCCCGATTTTTCACATTTGCTGTCTAGTCACCCTATGGGGAAATAAGTTGCCCAAGGTCACCCAGGAAAGCTGAGAACAGAACCCAGCTGCCCTGACTCCCAGTCCAGTGCTCTGTCCGCTAGCCTGCACTCTCCCCAAACTGAAAGACACTGCTGTGAACAGTGAAGTAACCCGAAGCTGCTCTGTGCCATCACTTATACTTTGCAATGGAAGGCTTCCTGCAGATTCATTGGCACAGGGAGCTTTGAAGATTATGTTTGTCTAAGGGTTGGGCCTTAAGGAAGGCTTCCAGCAATCTGCAAGTGAGTGCCTTGCCATCCGAATACGAACAGTTGAGAGTCCATGCCCACACATCTTCATGTTCAGTCATGCATTTATTGCAAGCGTGTGACAGCCACTATTTTCCTTTCCTCCATGGCACCTTTATCCCATCATCCAAAATGCTTTATAATGAATTAATTCAGCAGTACACCAACCCTGGGAGGTAGGTAAATAATTTTAGCCCCATTTTACAGAGAAAATGCAGGTCTAGAGAGGCTCCTGGGAACTGCCTGAGGCAGGCATTGAATCGTTAGTAGAGCCAGGCAGAAAACCCTCGATTCCTGCACCCCATTGGCTTGCCCTAACCACTAGGTAACTCTTCCTATAGTGGGGATTTCCCAAATTATTACCAGACAGCGTTACTGACACTGAAGTTGTTTAAGAGCCTCCTCGTTAGAGTTACCAGTTGTGACACCCAGCTCCTCTGACATTTAATTTGTCATCTTCCAGAAGGATACGAACCAATAACAGTGAGACCCAGAGAACAGCGGAACTGTCAAATGCAGGAATCCAGTTGGAATAATCTAGGGCCAGATCTTACTTCCCTGAGGGCTGTGCTGGGCTGTGCTGAGCTAAGTATAGCTCAAAGGATTGTGCCAAGGGGTTGCATTCTCATCCCTTGAGCACAGGGGATTTGCAGGCTGTGTCACAGTAGGGACTGTCCTCTTCTTTCCCCACACCCCCTTGGGCTGATTTGTGTCTTGTGGGTGTACAGAGGAACGGGAGAGACTGTAATTGTTTCTGGCCCTCACAGGGGGTGGAGCATAGGTGCTGGAATGAGGGATGTTGGGGGTGCTGCAGCACCCCCTGGCTTCAAGTGGTTTCCATCATATGCAGGGTTTACAGTTTGGTTCAATGGCTCGCAATACCCCCCTATAAAAATTGTTCCAGCACTGCTGGGTGGAAGGCACATTGCACCAGTCAGGGTCTACATCCTCAGCTGGTGTACAGTGATGTAGCATCATCTGTGGTACCTATATGGCCATCACTGAAATATCTGAGCACTTCACAGAGTCTCTCCTTCCATACCCTTGGGCAGTAGAGAAGTACAATGATCCCCATTTTACAGATGGGGAAACTGTGCCACGAACAAGTGAAATAACTTGACTAAGGACGCCTAGGAAGTCTGTGGCGGAGAAGTGAGTTGAATCTGGGTTCCGCTGAGTTCCACATTTGTGCCGTCAGCTGTCCTTCCTTATCAGAGCTATACTGCTACGTGCTCGCTAATGATCCGGCCCATGCTGTCTCTGAGACTTGCTTATACAGCTCATTCCCTTACTTTATTGTTCAGACTCTTTAAAGAAAACTTGTAAAGCTTCTAGCTAATAATATCAGGCTTAATTTTCACTAATAAATCCCCATTTTCACATTCAGCTGCAGTGCCTTTTAAAACATTAGCTCGGGCTCAGATTACACTCCTGATAAAAGCATACACAGCAATATTAGTTTTCATGGAAAAAGTAATGCCTTGCAGCCTGTATTATCCATTTAGAAGTTGATGCAAATGAAGTTTAAAAGGAAAAAAAGAAAACAAACCCAAACAAACCCCAAACCCTAGGTGAAATGGGGCTCTGTATTTCCACTTACTTGAAACTGCGTATTGTACAATCTGCACATCTACAGAATCATTTTTGAATGTACTAACTTTTGCTGGTTAATGATATTGGGGAATTTAACTCCTGCTTTGGAAGCCCAGTGTCGCTATCAAAATTGAGCAAGACCCAGTTTAGCGTGTCTGGGAACAAATAAGGGAGTCAGATTCTCTAGTGACCATTGATTGCATTGCAGCATGAGAAGGGGCTGTAACAATGATGTACACGGTCCTGTAGAGCTGTAGCGGCTCTATTCCACCTTCCTCAGCCCCTGATGCAGGGGGTCTGGCCAGTGAAAAGGAGCTCTTCCTTGTTTCTAACTAATCCTAGGCCCGTGTGAGCTCGAGGCAGCTGGTGTAAATCAGAGCAACCTTGAGGCTGCTTTAAACTTTGCCAACAAACTCTGTTGGTGGCTTTTGTCCCCTGGATCAGGGAGCCATACAGGTAGCTTAAAACAATTTTTGCCACCCCCTCTGGGATTGTACCAAGCACAACTTGGTCATTCCAGTGAATCTGGGCTAGTGAATGGTCAATAACCTCCCTTCTAAAGACACTACAGTATTCTGTATTCAGAGCAGAAGTAAAAAGACCTTTGGAATGAATTCTATGAGGATTTCAAACAGCACAAACACTGATCCTTGCAAGACCGACCTCTCTGCACCAGAGCAAATAGCACAGATGAAATTCAGATCTGGTGAAAGCTGAGGAAACATTTGACTAAGTGTCATTGTCCCTGTTCTACAGATGGTTAAACTGAGGCATAGATAGGTCAATGTGATTTGCCCAAGGTGTCACAGTGTGTCTGTGGGGACTTTTTCAAAGCCCATTTATGTCCGTGGTAGACTTTCCATTGACTTTTTTTGGGAGAGGACAGTGTAGAACTTGGGAGTTCTAACCACCAGACTGCACTCTAAAGGCTCCCAGAAGTAGAGTCGGGTGACATTTTCTGTGTAAATCACTATTATTATTATTTTTTGGCTGAAAAATTCAGATTTGGGGTAACTGAAAAAAATGCCAAGTTGGGTTGATTTTGGTGAATTGTTTTTGTTGAATAAAAACCAACTTTTGGAAGTGCTGATGTGATTCATTTTGGCATTCTTGAAACAATGTTTAGTTTGGGGTTGAACAAAACATTTCATTCAACCCCCAATTTCTTTTTCATATTGCTGGAAACACTGAAAAATGTTTGTTTTCAGGTTGACTCAAAGGAATTTTTTGTTGTTGGTTCAGCCACTGAATTAAAAAATTGGGTAGTTGTCCAGTTCTATATTGGAGATGCAGAGAGACCAGAGTATAAGTATGTATTAGAATTCTAAGCTTGGGGAATGTTAGGGGGACTATAAGCACGCTGAAAAGTCCCATGTAAAATGGTCTATATATTAAAAAAAAAAAAAACCCAATGCCACAAAATTGCCATTGTTTTCAGGATGTGGGACAAAGAAAGCAACATGGCCATTCTGTTGCTCTTCAGTTCTACTACACAGTGTTGGTATTAATACCAGCATGTGTGTCAAAATAAATTTCCTCCCCTGAAAAAATGCTGACTACTTTGTCACTCCCAATAAAAACACAAACAGCTGTTGGAGAGATTCATGACTGGCTAACGCATGTGAGCCGCTCCATAACTCTATGAAACAACACGGGAGGCTATTGCCGCTGACTGCAAAGCAGTGGTGGAAGAGTGGCAGGTGACAGAAAAGCAGTCATTAGTAGAACAGATGGGCTAGGCATGACATTACATGTTAGAGCTATTATTTACTAAGCTCTCATGTTTGTCATGCCTGAAGATGATATCTTATTAAAAAGTCATGACACTGCTGGATTTTGTTTAAGTCCGAGGGCCAAGAAGGCTAATGAATAAAGATAGCTCTGGGAATAGAAGGAAGGGTTCGTTTTCCGTTCACAAATAGAGCTGACTAATGTTTCAGAAACTGAATTAAATAATAACTTACAAGAAAGAAACTGCTAAAGCCAAAAGACTTCAGAGTGACGGCTAGAACTCAGCCCATACCTCGTTCTCTCTCTCATGCCTACCAGCTGTAGCATGTATTATCTGATAATCACCTGTCTCTCTGGTAGTACAGGAGAACCACAGGCCACGTCTACACTACGGGATAATATCGATTTAGCTAAAATCAGTTTCTTAAAACTGATATTATAAAGTCGAGTGTGCGTGTCCACAGTAGGCACGTTAATTCGATGGTGTGCGTCCATGGTCCAAGGCTAGAGTCGATTTCTGGAGCGGTGCACTGTGGGTAGCCGTTCCGTAGCTATCCCATAGTTCCCTCAGTCTCCCCTGCCCCTTGGAATTCGGGTTGAGAGCCCAGTGCCTGATGGGGCAGAAATCATTGTCCGCGGGTGGTTCTGGGTACACCTCACCCCTCCCTTTGTGAAAGCAGCAGACAACTGTTTCGCGCCTTTTTCCCTGGGTGAACTGAGCAAACGCCATAGCACAGCAAGCATGGACCCTGCTGAGATCAGTAACGCTATCGTGAACGTTGTCAACACCTCGCGCACTCTCGTGCTGTCTATGCTGAACCATGAACTGCAAAGGCAGGAGGAGAGGAGGAGGCAGCTACGGCAGCGCGGCGAGAGAGCGATGAGGACATGGACACTGAATTCTCCCTAACCGCGGGCCCCTGCGTTTTGGAGCTACTGCTGTAATGGGGCAGGTTCTACCCATTGAACGCCGATTTTGGGCGCGGGAAACAAGCACAGACTGGTGGGACCGCATAGTTTTGCAGGTGTGGGATGATTCCCAGTGGCTGCAAAACTTTCGCATGCGTAAGAGCACTTTCTTTGAACTTTGTGACATGCTTTTCCCCTGCCTGAAACGCCATAATACTAAGATGAGAGCAGCCCTCACAGTGGAGAAGCGAGTGGCAATAGCCCTCTGGAAGCTTGCAACGCCAGACAGCTACCGGTCAGTCGGGAATCAATTTGGAGTGGGCAAATCTACTGTGGGGGCTGCTGTGATGCAAGTAGCCAAAGCAATGTTAAGCTGCTGCTACAAAGGTTGTGACTCTTGGAAACGTGCAGGTGATAGTGGATGGCTTTGCTGCAATGGGATTCCCTAACTGTGGGGGCCATAGATGGAACCCATATCCCTATCTTGGCCCAGAGCGCCAGGGCACCCAGTACGTAAACCGCAAGGGGTACTTTCAATGGTGCTGCAAGCACTGGTGGATCACAAGGGACGTTTCACCAACATCCACGTGGGGATGGCCAGGAAGGGTTCATGACGCTCGCGTCTTCAGAAGCACTACTCTGTTTAAACGGCTGCAGCAAGGGAATTACTTCCCAGACCAGAAAATAACCGTTGGGGATGTTTGAAATGCCTGTCGTTATCCTGGGTGACCCAGCCTATCCCTTGATGCCATGGCTCATGAAGCCATACACAGGCAGCCTGGACAGTGGTCAGGAGCTGTTCAACTACAGGCTGAGCAAGTGCAGGATGGTGGTAGAATGTGCATTTGGCCGTTTAAAAGGGCGCTGGCGAACATTACTTACTCGCTCAGACCTCAGCCAAACCAATGTCCCGTTTGTTATTGCTGCTTGCTGTGTGCTCCACAATCTCTGTGAGAGTAAGGGGAGACATTTATGGCGGGTGGGAGGCTGAGGCAAATCACCTGGCCGCTGAGTACGAGCAGCCAGAGACCAGGGCGATTAGAAGAGCACACCAGGAGGCGGTGCACATCAGAGAAGCCTTGAAAACGAGTTTCAGCACGGGCCAGGGTACGGTGTGACTGCTGTGTTTGTTTCCCCTTGATGAACCCTCCCCCCTTGATTGACTCATTCCCTGTAAGCAACCCACCCTTCCCCTTTACTTACAGCTTGCTGAAGGAAATAAAGTCAGTATCGTTTAAAAATCATGTATTCTTTATTAAAAGTCATTCAGTATTGTTTTAAAAATCATGTATTCTTTCTTAGAAAAAGTCATTCCCTGTAAGCAACCCACCCTCCCCTTTGGATGTATTCTTTAATTAAAAAGTAATTATAAAAAAGAGGCAGAGAATTATCAAGGTATCCCTGCCTGCTGTGCTTTGGGAGAGGATAGGAGGGAAGGAAAAGGCCATTAAGCTCATTTCAACGTAATGACAGCCTTTTGCTTGGACTGTCCAGGGGGGTGGAGTTGGGCGGGTGCAGAAAGCCTTCCCCCACGCGTTCTTACACGTCTGGGTGAGGGAGATATGGGACGTGGGAGCTTTGAGGGTGTGTTAAACATGGGCTGCAGCGGCACTCTGTAAGCCCGCTGCTCTTCCTGAAGATCCACCATGCGTTGGAGGATATCAGTTTTGAGCACGCAGCAGCTGCAGCGTAGCATCCCGCCACCGCTGATCTTCCTGCCTACACCCTCATCTCGAGCGTCTCTCCTATCTCCTCCCTTCACTGGCATCTTTCCTGTACTTTGCTAGCACATCTTCCACTCATTCTGATGAGCTCTGTCATTGCGTGTTACTTCCATGATTTCTGAGAACATTTCATCTCGTGTTCTCTTCCTCCTCGCCTTATCTGAGCTAGCCTTCGGGATGGCGTAGGGAGGCCGGACAACTGTGCAGCTGCATGGGGGGGGGAAAACAGGGAGAGAAGTATGTAAAAAGATACATTTACAGAACAATGCTTGTACTCTTTCACAGTGAATAACACTATCCACCTTACATAGCACATGTGATTCACTACAAGGTCGCTTTTGCATCATTTAATATTGAGTGCCTGTGGCTCTGGTGTTGCAGATCTCACAGACGCAGGTCCAGGCATCCAAATTAAGCTTCCATGCGGCCATGGTAAGGCTTTCTGTTTGACTTCTCCAGCGTTCATATACACAGTGATCTATGATGCCTTGTTCCTGTTAAGAGGAACAGCAAACCCCAAACCCCCTCTTCCCCTCCTCCCCACCGCATGGCTGCTATCATGTAAGATCACTGGTAATGATCGTGGCTGGTACCTGGGAAGATTCCTGCTCGCCAACGCTGAGAAACTCAGCGCTATCATTCCTCCCCCCCCGCTTTGCTACGAGCAAGGAAGGATTAAGCGGCTGCCCAGTAGGAAAATCGCCATGTCTGCCCCCTAATTAAAGTCCTGAATTTCAACCAGGTTACAATGAATGATATAACTCTCCTGAGAATACCACTGCAGGATGCAGAAACGTATGTTTCTGGAATGCCAGCTGGTCACCTGGGCCATACGCGGCTGTGCTTTGTGAAGCTATGATTCCGAATTACTTGCTACATGCATGGCGTGGAAAAGTGTCATACAATGGGGGACCAAATAGGGCTGCCTTGCCCAGAAATGTTCTGCAAAAGCTTTTTGGTACAGTAACTCAGAGATTTATTTGGAGGATTTTTCTAGATACATGAATCTTCGTTGTAAAGGTACACTCACCAGAGGTCGCTTAAACCATGGCTTCACTGTCTGGGCTTTGTGGCTTGGGAGGGCTGGGACGGTAATTCTGGGTCACAAAAAAGCTCCTGGCTGTTGGGGCTAACGGAGTGCTGTGTGCTCTCAGCAAGCTTTCCTCCTCTTCCTCTTCCTCCTCATATCTTCCCTCCGCAGAATCCTCAGCCACGGTTGATATTACAACCCCGACTCTGAATCCACGGCCAGGGGTGGGTACTGGTTGCGCAGCCCCCTAAATTGCATGCAGCTCAGCATAGAAGCGGCATGTTTTGGCCCTGACCCAGACCTTCCGTTTGCTTCTCTGGTTTTCTGGTATGCCTGTCTGAGCTCCTTAACTTTTACTCTGCACTGCACTGAGTCCCTGCTGTGGCCTTTTCCCGTCATAGACTTTGAAATTCTTTCAAAATATTTTTTCATTTTCTTTTTCGAACGGAGTTCTGTTAGCACTGAATCCTCTCCCCATATAGCGATCAGATCCAGTACCTCTTGTGCGGTCCAGGCTGGTGCTCTTTTTCGATTCTCAGGAGACTGCATTGTTACCTGTGCTGATGAGCTCTGCGTGGTCACCTGTGCTGATCAGAGCTCCACGCTGGCCAAACAGGAAATTGAATTCAAAGTTCGTGGGGCTTTTCCTGTTTACCTGGCCAGTGCCTCAGAGTTCTGATTGCTGTCCAGAGCGGTCAGTTAAACGCGTAGTGTAGACCAGGCCTCAGAGTTACAAACACCTCGGGAACAAAGGTTCTTCACAACTCTGAAATATTTGTAACTCTGAACAAACCGTTATGGTTGTTCTCTCAAAAGCTTACAACTGAACATTGACTTTGCAACTCGATTATGTAAAAGAGAAAGGCTGCTTTTAACCATCTTAATATAAATGAAACAAGCACGGAAACAGTTCCATTACCTTGTCAAATCTTTTTTTAAACTTTCCCTTTATGTTTTAGCCAGTTTGATGTTTAATACAGTACTGGACTGTCTTTGTATTTTTTTTATTTTTTTTTGGTCTCTGCTAGTGTCTGATTGTGTATTTCCGGTTCCAAATGAGGCGTGCAGTTGACTGGTCAGTTTGTAACTCTGAGACTCTACAGTACTGTTCCGGTGATATTTGGATGTAACTTTTCTCCCTTCTTTTTCTTTAGGATTAGGGGGAAAACAACAACTAAATGCTAAAAGCCACAGGAAGGAACAGCCACTCGCCACACGTGTTGTAACGCATGAATGTATACATGACCATGCAAGCACAGATATGATGGAACCAGGTTCTCTGGGTGGAATTTTGGGGCTCAGAGGACTGAATTGGCTCTGGAATGCCCTCTTACAAGAGTCCCATCTGAACCCTGCACCTTACAGCCGTTAGAGGAAAATCCTGCCCCTGTCTCTCTGGAGGGCCCTTAGGCAGTGGTACCAATGTAGATAAGGGGAAACGTGGCAGGTTCTGCAATGGATGTGTACTCCTTGCATGACATGGAGGGCCAGGGGTAGGGTGACTAGCCAGTAAGTGTGAAAAATCGGGACAGAGGGTGGGGGGTAATAGGAGCCTATATAAGAAAAAGCCCCAAATATCAGGACTGTCCCTCTAAAATCAGGACATCTGGTGACGCTAGCCAGGGGTTGGAGCAGAGACAGGTCAGAAGAGGAAGAGGGGAGGACAAGAAGTTCTACCACTCTATGGCAGCTTCAGTCCTCCCAGGCACACCACAGAGGAGATCAAGGAAGCACGTGGAGCAGCTCCCCTGCTGCTCCGAAGGGAAGATTGGGGGCTTCCTTTTTCCCTTTCCCCCATGGTGTTCCTCAGTACCTACTTGATCTCCTCAGGATGGCCAGGAGGTGGTATATTCCCAGATTCTTGTCTTAATACGAACCTTCTCTTAACCGAGCTGTGGATTCACCTCTCCCTGAATGTAAACAAGCCCTTTACAGGCCTGAGAGCGAGAGGCACTGAGCCCTCACAGAGGCCGTTGGGCTGATTTCTGGCCTTCTCTTTTTGTTTTTAGCCAGGGCTCCACCAAAGCCAACTCTCCCTCCCAAGACTGTTCCTTAGGCTTCTCCAGAGCAGTCCCAGCACCCGTGACCTGCGATTGGTGCAAGTTCTCGAATAACATCTCCCCTGTTAAAGAAAAGCACTAGGCACATTCCAGCCACTGACCTCTGACTCGCTTCAATATTGGGACGAGATTGGCTTGAAACCTGCATCTGACAAAGCACCAAGCCAGCCTTCATCACACACCTGATGCTGCCACAGTCATCCCCTGCCCCACCGCGAGACCCGTGTCTGCTTAGGACTGGGGTTCCAACCCTAACCTCCCCTGTGCATTTGCCCCAGTTCTCTCCCCACGCTATCCACAATACGTGTGGCCCACGGGCAGAGGAAGGGGCAATCTAGTGTCTTGGAATAGCTGGCAGATGAAATAATTATTATCCTAGCACTGTGCCTGCCTCCCTCACATTCCTCTGTGCTAGCGGCTCAGCTTATTTGGTTTTCATGCACAAATATTGACTCACTTGATTCTTTTCCTCCCGTGCCTGTTAAAAAGACATCACTCCCATTGTTATTGTCTTTGTGCTGGAGCTTCAAGAAGTGACGAACAGGGGGCCTGCTTCAATGTACTCCAGTGCCCTGATGAGCCAGCCAAATAGGTTTTCTCTGCGTGAGGAGGTTTGCCTGGATCAGCACATTGTTCCTCGAATGCTCTCTCCTCTGATTTGCCCATTGGCTTGTCTGTCTTCTACTTGATATACTCGTAGGGTATGTCCAGCTCTGCGGCAAATACATTGTCAATGCTTAATAACAATGACAAGGCAGTATGGCCCAGTGGGTAGGGCGTTGGCCTAGAGCAATGGGGTCTATTCCTCTCTCTGCTACTGATGTGGCCTGTGACCTGGGGCAACTCACATCACCTCTCCGTGCCTCAGTTTCCACATATGTAGAATGACACCAACCTTATTTCGTAAAGTGTTCTGCATTCTAAGGATGAAATGCGCTATTTAAACATTACATATTATTTATGAATGCCCCACAATATGAGCAGTTATTCCACTGGTACAGTCCAGTCCAGTTTCAAAATCAGGAAAAAGTAGGATTTTTAAGGATAGCGTGAGTTGCATCTTGCAGCCCAGGTTACCTGATTCCTGTCCAGGACTTTAGGACAGAAAAAGCAAATCCATCCCTGCTTTGTACTGAGCCCAGTTCGTGCAGAGACAGAATAGTGAGAGAGTATCAAGCGCTGTGTGAGTACTCATAAAGGACCCAATCCTGAGCACCTTAGACTTTCACCACAGTCAGTGAGAGATGCAGTGCACTAGGGGCTGGGTCACCCTCCCTTCTTTGGCAAAATCCGAGGCCAGAAGGAGGAAATCTCTATGGGATCTCCTTGCAGAGATTTCTCTATGTAATTCCACTGGAGGGGCTGGGTAAATCCCCACCTCCACCCAGGGAACAAGCCATGAGACTCTATGACCAAAACGCACTGCTCCGTTCACATGGAGGCCCAGTGCCCTCAGCAAATCCGATGGAATCTCTTTATCGGGGCCTCTACCCAGAGGACATCCTCAAAGGCAGATCCCTGCTCTGGACTGGCTCCCTGTGACAGCTCAGACAGCCCCCTTGTAAACTATACTGGGCCAGAGGGATGGGGAACAAGGGACATCCCCCCAAGACCCACCCTCCACCAGTGTGATGCAGCTCCCTAGCCTGACCACTTCCCACATTCTCTCCCTTTGTACGTCCTGAGAGGCCTCCAGCTGGTGCCATGCAGGTAACTGAACCCCACTTCTGTGCTGGAGATGGGACCTCCACACGGGGAGGGCTCCAGTGCACAGGTATCAGGGGAGAGGCACAATCCCTCCCTCAGGACGTGAGAAGTTCCCTTTTCTTCTCTTCCCACGGGACTCTGAGGTTTGCCAGCTTCCCAATTTCTGGAAACTGGACACCCTTGCTCCATCGCCACCCCCAGGAGGCCTCGCCCCCTACTTCACCACTCCCCCAAGGTTCCTCCCTCTGATCACTCCTCTGCCCCTCCCTGCCCTGTGCCCAGTGTGGGGTGCGCCACACTCTTCCCATCCCACCAGTTACCTGCAGGTGAGAGGGGAGTGTCCTCCTGCTGGATCTGCCCCCTGGCACATTTGACCGCCTGTCTCCATCAGCCAGTCCTGGGCGTGGAGCGGCCTGCCACCACCACATACCACAGCCACGCTCTCTCTCTGGCAGGCCAGCTGCTGTGCTGGGAGGCTGGGCTTTGTTGCCAACCCAAGGTGGAGCGGACGGTGGGAGAAGCAGATGGTCCCACCCATTCCACTCCCTGGCATGTTTCCAGCTCACTCAGCCTCTGATCCTGGCAGGTGGGCCCAGGTGGGGATGGAAGGGGTGGGACCACCTACTTCTCCTGCTGGCCACTCTGCTCTGGGTCGGCGTGAGAAAGTCTGGCTCCTTTCCCCACCCCGGCAGACCAATCTGGGGGCCACTTGCCCCCGCGTGTCCACCCTATGCGTCACCCTGCTTCTGCAGGCGGAAACTGTATTTTTGGTGTCCAGTCAGCGTTTCTGACCAGACACTGTCAGGTGCCGTTTTTGACCAAACTTTCTGACAAAAACTGGACACCTGGAAACACTAGAGACTACCTGTTTGTCAGCTGTTTGGGGCAGGGTCTGGCTGTTTGGGGCAGGGTCCTGGCTCATGACTAGGGCTCCTCAGTGCTACCGCAGTGGAAATTATACCTTATCATAGTAACAGGTATCTGGACTCCCATGGACATTAGTACCTGAGTAAAGTCTGAATGAAAACGTAGCAGCAGACTTCAGGATCTGGCCCCCAGTACAGACATATCCTCAGTACTCAGGGATAGTGAGTTCCCTGCAGCCTGGGATGATACAATTAAGCTGAGAGCTGCATTGTACAAATGACTGGTTCCTTGCTATAGAAATCCTACACCATTGGGTGCCCCAGTCTTGTGCTGTCAAATGACTCACTGTCTGTTTGGAGCCGCATGCGCCGGGGGAGGAGGGGAGACCCTCAGCTGCGGTATGTTGGCATTGCTCTGTTGAATCCACCGGAGCTGAACCCCTTTAGGCCAACTGAGGATCTGGGCCCTGGATAAGCTCGTGACGACTTTCAGTGAGACAAAAAGGAAAGCGCAGCTGATGTGATGAGCGTACTTCTGTACAGGAAAGTCCTCTGAGCAGCTCGAGAGGCAAAAATGACATTATAGAGACAAGCATATGGATTTTTGTGCTGTATTGAACTTGACCAGCTCACATGCCACGTGGGGCTTTGGTTAACCAGATGGCCCTAGAAGAGCGATCCACCAAGGAAGCTGGGATCCTTCTGCCTTCCAGGCAGCTACCAGCAAGAACGAAGTGGGGCAAAATCCTATCTGGATTTCTGCCTTGTGCAAACCTCTGGAAGTCATGGGGCCAAATTCTGTTCCTTTTCACTGGTGCAACCTCAGTGTTGCCTGATGTTAATGATAGCAGAATTAGGCCCAGTGGGTTTGCATGAGAGGTAAGTAAAGGCAAAATCTAGCCCTCTGCAGTCATGACTGAACTAAGAATATATGAGGCAGGACAGACTGCAGCTCCCTCTCCCATATCTGTAGGGCCTGGCAGGGTTAACAGAAGCAAACACTAGATTTGATCAGTAAAGGGAGCATGTGTATGACTGGAAAATACACAGGCTAAAGGTGGAGCCTGGGTGGGTGGTGAGCAGATGCCCCTGGAAGAGGAATCCTTCCCTATGGGTGACAGAACACAAGAACATAAGAACAGCCATACAGGGTCAGACCAAAGGTCCATCTTCCAACAGCGGCCAATGCCAGGTGCCCCAGGAGGAATGAACAGAACAGGGAATCGCCAAGTGATCCATCCCCTGTCATCCATTCCCAGCTTCTGGCAAACAGAGGCTAGGGACACCATCCCTCCCCATCCTGGCTAATAGCCATTGATGGACAATTGCATAGCTGCTCTGGGGCTGGATTTGAGCATCACGGAGCAGGTATTTTGAGTAAGTAGAGGCCATTTTTACCCTACTACTTCTGTGATCGTATCTGCCCGGGAATATTTCAACAAGCCCCAGCTCTCTCTATGGGAGTGGGATGAGCCCGTGAGCAGCGAGGACTCTGAGTAACAACAGCAGATCCCCATCATGGCTTCTTGGAAGGTCACAGAAGCAGCAGGGAGTAGAACCCAGACCGTCTGGCTTCGAAACAACACCAGCCCAGCTTGTTTCCCCTTGTTGTCATCGCTTTGGGAATAACGACGCGACTGACTTTTACTGCAGCGGACATTCGTGGATAGCAAATGTCAAAGTCACAGGCATGCGCATCGACTTTGGCAACCGTTACAAGCCTAGCCAATCAGAGAAGAGAAACAACACTAGGTGAATTATCTGACCAATCAAACTCAGGCAGCTCACACTGGATTTGATTCAGAGTTCACTGATGTCAGTGGGAATCATTGATTTCCATGGCTTTTGGGTCAGGCCCAGAGTAAATATTAAATACCTGCAGAAGACTCCTGGTGCTCAATCCATAGAGCTAAATTTAATTGATTAACTCTGAGGAAAGTGTGATCGCCCTCAGTTGTCATGCGAACAGACAAAGAGGCTAAATCTGCTGGATAAACTAAGCTGCTGCTAATTATTCACATAGGCCAAGATGCCAAAATTTATTCCACATGTGGTGGCGAATCATTTCTGCAAGAGGGGTGAGGGTGGTGGGGGTAATGCAGCCTGAGAGCAGAGTCCTGTACTCCTGACCTTTGCTCTCAAGGTATTTAGGATCACACAGCGTGCGGTGTTTCAGTTTCACTGGGATGCCATTTGCCTCTCATCTCAGCTGTTGCTAGTAATTCATCTCTGGCTTACCGAGTCTCAGACTGAGAGCATGCTCCCACGCCATGGCGCGGATCCAGAAATCAGACAGTCCTGAGATCCTGTCATGTCCCATCTGTTAGGATTTCTTATTGATTTGCATCCTGGTTCTCATTTCATTTGTGTGTGTGTGTTACTTCAATGAATGTAACACTTAAAATGCTTTAGGTTAGGATGAGTGCTCATCAACAGGGCTTTATGTGCAAAGAAAGAGATGTTGCAGCTCAAAATGGCATCCTCCGCATCGTGTGTCCTGGCATGCGTTGTACATCTGCGGTCACGCTGCACGGAGGACACTATTTTGTAGAACACAATGGGGTCTTTTGCCCAGCATGACCTGCATACTCCATACATCCAAGGCCACAGCTTGAGCCGCTGGCAGAAGAGGAGTCAGGGGCTGTGGCTTAGCCCTGGCACAAATGAAGCTCTGTTCATCACTAAAAAGTTGAAAGATGAATGTGCAAGGAAGGCGAGTCCCTGGCTGGCAAGCACTTGTGTCCACATCAGCAGGGCTTTATTTAACCTAGGCGCTGAGCTCCCAACCTAACAGCACCGTAAAAAATACAGTCGCGATAGTTATTGGGGCAGATTCTATGAGGCAGTTTGTACCTGTGCCTAGCAGGGAGAGGCCACTGGGCTGAGCTGGAGGAGAAAAGTGGGGTGGAATCCCAATTTTGACTCCATTGCAGACCAGGCATAGTGACAGCACTCCGGAGGCTTCCCCTAACGGAAGCTGTAGTCTGCTGTTCCATGGTTGCTGTCCATGTGACTCTGTACTTGATCCAAGCAATTCACATTACACAATCCCCAGCCCAGGAAACTAACCCCTGCTTCTGGCAACACTAATCTCTGTGGACCTCAGCTCAGTTACACCGGTAGAAATGAGGTGTAACACCAGGATCTTCAATGGATTAGCTACAGGTTTGCAGAAGTATAAAATTCATCTCCAAGACACATGGGCAACCAGCAATGGCTAAGCTGAGGCACTTGACTTGTTTATGGTAAAAGAAAAATAGCAAATATAAACACACCCGTAAAAATAATATCTACTTGATTGTTTTTATCACTCGTTACCTTTCAAATAACACTTGTCTTCTTAGATTGTAAACTGGCAGGAACTATGTCTGCTTATGTGTTCGTATAACAGCTAGCACAGTAAGGCCCTGATCCTGACTGGGACCTCTGGGCACTACTTTATTACAATTATTAAATAAAATAATAATGGCTAATCAGAATCTGAACCTGGGAACTGTGATCAGCCAGGCGACAGGTGTCTATTGTTGCTGAAGCTGCACTGTTCTTCCGTAGGAAACATTCAATATAGGGCAAGAATTTGGCCAAGTATCAGCATGAGCAAAATGTTGGTCTATCATCCTAGACTCAGGACCAGCTAAAAGACGGGTAAATGAACTGGGTCATTTAGAGCCCTTTTTGGGTCTGGCTGTAGCTGGGCTCCCCTCAGTTTTCCCTGTATAGCACATCACATCTTGGAATACATCAGGTACAAACAGCTGCCCACACGTACCATCCCAACCAGGGAGGTAACAGCTGGCTTAAAATTTCCCACTTCTCTCTGCTCCAACAATTGAAGGCCACTAATGACTTTGCAAGGCTGCAGAGGGGGTACTGGCTGCCTCTGACACCTGCTTTGTGGATATTGAGGGTAGTAGCATGCTGGGAACCTTTTGAGGAGACCACACAAGTAGCCTGGGCAATGAGGATTCTTGTCTGGGTAAGATCATGCCGCTCATTCAAGGAAAGAAACTGTCCAGGAGAGAGTTTTTTGAAGTGAGCGGCATTGCAACTGTAGTTCACTTAGCAGAGAGAATGTGCAGTGGAAGAGAGTCTTGTGCAAAGTATGTTAAGAAGGTGGAATGACATTTTGCAGCGGCCATTGTCAAAACTCCTGGGCTGATTGTTCTCTCACTCTGGATTTACTCTGGTGTACACCCATGGACTTCAACCTTGTCACTGCTGATTTACGCTTCAGTAAGTGAAAAGAGACTCAGACTCTCATTTATTATAAAATTTGCTCCAGCCTGTGTTACTGATAATTCCAGCTGGGATGGATTCAGAGTTTTCAGTTCACAGCGGATTGGGCAAAAATGTGTCAATAGAGCTGGTTGACATGTTTTACATGTAAAACTTCACACGTAAAACATGTCAACCAGCTCTAATTCCTCCTTTCTTCCCCCAAAATGAAACAATAAAAAACAACCTTAGATTTTTCAATTTTTCACCACATTTTCCATGATTTTTTCCTGTCATTTTTGAAATCCTCTGGGGGGAAAGATAGCTCAGTGATTTGCGCACTGGCCTCCTAAACTCAGGCTTGTGAGTTCAATCCTTGAGAGGGCCATTTAGGGATCTGGGGCAAAAATTAGTACTTGGTCCTGCTAGTGAAAACAGGGGGCTGGACTCAATGACCTTTCAAGGTCCCTTCCACTTCTAGGAGATAGGATATCTCCAATTCTTAAAGCTTTCATCAAGGAAAAAACATATTTTCTTACCAAAAGTCAGCTCTAACCCCAAGTGTTGATACAGCTACAGAGATACCAACTTCCTAATGAGCTGGGGAGTGCTTGACCCAGGCCCCATCCCCATTCCCCCAAGACCCCACCCCTGCCCTGCCTCTTCCTGACTCTGCCCTGCTGCACCCCTACCCCACCTCTTCCTGTCCTGTGTTGCCCCCTCCCCTGAGCCCACCCTGCTCTCATTCCTTCCCCGCCCAGCACCCCCTGCACACTGCAGAACAGCTGATCTGCAGTGGGCGGGAGGCACTGGGGGGAGGGGAAAGAGCTGCTGGGGGGAGCTCAGCACCCACCATTTTTCCCTGTGGGTGCTCCAGCCCCAGAGCACCCATGGAATTGGCTTCTCTGTACACCTAGATCAATGGAAGACCTCTTCTGTTGACTTAGCTACAGCCTCTCAAAGAAGTGAACTAACTACATCAGTGGAGCAATCTCTTCACTTCCCTGATACAGGGGAGAGAGAAAGAGAGAGAGAGGATAAAACACAATAAAACAAAACAAATAAAACACAAAGTCTGGGTTGGTTGGTGGAACTCAAATAAAGAAAAACAGATGTACTATGAAGATGTTCTGTCAGGGTTCGTCTTCGCTGCAGCGTTGACTCAAGGTATAATTTGAGACTTGACTCTAACCTGACTCCCATCCACACACACAAACATTTCTAGCTCTGGTGGGGACTGCGCAATAGGCAGGGCCGGCGCTTCCATTAGGTGACCCTAGGCGGTTGCCTAGGGCACCAGGATTCGGGGGGCGGCATTTTGTGCACTCCCCACGGGGCACACAGGAGTTTCTGGTTCCGCTCCCGTCGCACTGCTGAAGAAGGACCCTCCGCCAATGTGTCGCGGAAAACAGCGGAGGGCAATTGAGCAGTTCAATGACTGCCGCTGTCACCAGCTGCATTTTGGCGGAGGGTCCTTCTTCAGCAGCGCGATGGGAGCGGAACCGGAAGCTCCCGCGTCACGTGGGGAGCGCACAAAATGCCACCCCACGAATTCTGCCTGTGGCTCCAGAAACTCTGGCACCACTTCTGGAAATAGAGAATGGATCACTCAATAATTGCCCTCTTCTGTTCATTCCTGCTGAAGCATCTAACACCAGCCACTGTCAGAAGACAAAATAGGGGGCTAAACAGACCACTGGACTGACCCAGTATGGCGATTCTCATGTTTTTCAGTTAAGCAGTGCTTTAAATTCAAACTAGCTGGCATGAGTGGGTTGAAGCTTGAGCGTTGCTGATGTTTGAGCCATCAGTACACGGGGGGAATGTCACTACAGGCTACTGGTCAAGTTAGTGCAACTCAGCAACTGCTAATCCAATCACTCTGCATAGCCTAAGTGGCGTTTTACAGTGTGGTCGTTCTCACTTGAGCTACGTTAGCTCAAGCGATGTAACTTGAGTATACCAACCTGAGCTAACTGTTGTAGTGAAGACAAGTGCTAAGCTGCTGAATGAACATGCCAGCATGCATTTTTTGTTTTAATACAGCAGAGAGCATAGGTGATTAATATATACAACATGCTTACAGAGCACATGGAAGACATTAACATACAAAAAAAGTGTGACAATATTTCCCTAAAGAAAACGTAGTAGCTTAGAGCTATCCTGTTGCTCCCTCTTCTCTAGAATTCACCAAAACTAGGTGCTATTGTTCCGAGGGCTCTACTTATATAGGGACAAGCTCCACCCACTAACTGACATAATTGTGGGTGGGGCTTATTCTATAAATGGATTGTCCTCCATTTTGATTCTCTCTTCTCCTCCTCCACACATAGTTCCTGGCAGGGCATGCAGAAACAGGTAAGCTTTTAAACAAAAGTGAAGTAAAAGTGCATAAAACAGGAAAAACAAGAGATTGGGAGGTGGCAAATGCTGGGAGAGTATCTGACCTGCTCTCTCTCAAGGGAGACAGAGGGAGAACAAGATGAAACCTTTACTTCTGGGAGCTCTCTGAGGGAGGGACCATTCCACCCCATGCCCTATTACAAAGCACATCATGTGATGTTAAAAGCAATCAGAAGCTGGATGGATTCATAGCTTTTAAGGCCAGGAAGAACCACTAGATCACGTATTCTCACTTCAGATTAGCTGTCTATTTATTTTTTGGGGAATCAAAGCCAGCTCTTTCACATGGGAAGCAGGAATTCTGCTTCGTATCCTTCAGTGTTCTTAATGTTGGCTTATGCTGCACTTCTGGAGACATTCTGATTCTGGATCCCAATGTTAGGGAAATCCAGATAACAAAGAGGTACCTAGCTCTGGTCGACACTTTCCAAATGCTACATTTTTTCATTGAAAAATGGCATTTTTTTCCAAACTGGAAATTTTTGCAAAAAAAAAGGGTAGGTTTTGTTTCAATCTGTTGGTTTTTTAATAGAATTAGAAAAATCCTTTTTTCATTTATGTTTTTCCTGTTTTTGACCACCCCCCATTTTTCAGTGGCAAAATGGCAAAGAAAAAAAGAAAAGGGTTAGAAGAAAAGAAAAAAAGGAGGAAAAGGGAAAAATGGGAAAACAAACAAGGCCCCAAATTCAATACTGAACCAAAGTCGTCATTTCTCTAAACCTGCAGAACAAAAACAACTGACATTTTTGGGAGGCAGGGAGCAGGTGAGTGGGGAGGAATGCCTTAGTGTTAACAGTAAAACATCTAGAGCGGGAGGAAAGGTTCTGAAATCTCAGAAGTATCTTAACATCTTTCTAAAACTATGCCATCTATTTTGTATGCAGAGTGGCAAATAATCACTTTTAAACTTTGTTGGAGAGATGAAACCAGTTACACTTCAGATGAGTTCTCAAGCTATGCTGGACTGTAAGTAACCTGTAGAAATAACTGTAATTTGGGTAAAGGCTTTATACTGAACATGAAAGAACAACATGATGGAAATGTGGCTGTAATCAGGGGATCCACATAGAGTCTCAAGACAGGGGTCGGTGAAGTCTAAAAAATTTATGGAATGTTGTCTGAATTTTTACTGAATAATATTAGCTGCGAAGGGAGGAGATTGTAGTAGATGCTCTGGGGTGCTAGGGGATGGAGTTGGAGACTCAGATTTGATCCTGAGTCCACAAAGTTGAATTGCTAGGTGGGCTTGATACTCTTCCATGCGATCCCTCCCACTAGCGGCCCCCGGTGTGCAGGCTGGACCCTTTGCTTCAGCCAGTTGCCTGGGACTAGGCATGCCACTTCAGGTGTTAGGAGATGATGGTGGAGTTCAGGCACCTGGGTGGGGCCAGCCCAGCTGTGAAAGAAAAAGTAGGGCTGGTGGCAGTGATCCCATTCCCCAGGCCTCTACTGCCTGCTCCCTGGAACCAGCCGGCTTTGCCCCTCTCCACCCAGCTCTTGTGGTGCCCTTGGCTTCAAGTCCTTCCTTGACTCAGAGAAGAAGATAATTTCATGGCATAGGTGTCATATACTGTGAGTCAAACTGGTCCCCAAATGAATGGCTTCTTATTTCAGCCTACATGAATTGGCTAAGACTTGAGTTCATCCAGTAATTTTCTCTCTTAGAGTTTGTCTGTTTTATTGCTCAGGGCCCTGGTTAGGTGCAAGCGATATCTGACAGCACAGGGTGAGCAGAGCCAGCAAATCCATTTTGGGCTTAAGTTGTGGTATCCCAGGTGAAAAGTGTTAGCTAAGAAAGTCTGCCCCAGCTGTCAACTCAGATCTGCGGGAGGCGTCTCCATCTGGCAAGTCACTTGAGATAAGGAGGAAAACCCGACCTCCGTTCCTTTGCCCATTGGAAACGGGGGTTTGGCTGCACCTTTAAAGCCTCGACCACAAGGGAAATGTGTCGTGCATGCCCCCACCAGGCCGTGGTTTTGGAATGGGAAAGGTGGGTGCCATGAGGTCACATGACCAAAGAAGGGTGCCTCACAGGGATTTTACAAGCCAATGTGCTACTCTCTCCTGTTCCCCAGACCCTGCTGTGCTCCAAACTGGGGGATCAGCAGCAAGGATGGCTGTAGTCCAGCAGTCAGATTGCAAGACTGAGTGAACAGTTAGTAAGGGCAATGCCAAGGCCATTATTTTTAATAGGAAAAGGGAAAAACATCCCCAATTAGAAGGGGGACAGATCACACTCATTTCCTCCTGTGACTGCCTCAGTGATGGACGGCACCATCGGAAGCGCTCATGAATTCTGGGCAGCCAGTTGCAGAGTAAAACAGAGCCAGTCCTGACAATGCTGATGCGTTGCAGCTGCGGAGAGCCTGGGGGTCATGTGACCCCTTGGCACCAGGGCTAGGATGAAATGCTAGTGTGATGTTCACGACTCACATGCCCCAGGTGTGGGGGATTATGAGCTACTGTGTACTAAGCGAGAGCTTTAGGAGTGATGATAATGTGAACCCAGTGTGGAATTAGGGAAGGTTACCCCTCGATCAGAACCCTGCTGGGTCTCATCATCACCTCTCTGTTTTTAGCAGGAAAGCACCATCCCCAGTTCCCCAACCTCCTTCCACGAATGCACACACTCATTCCTCCCATGATGACCCTGTCTGGCACTGAATTCCCTCCCAGCTGGTCTGGAGCCTGTGGGGTGGAGGTCACTCACTGTATCTTGGGCCTTCTAGTAGACTTCTCCAACTGAACAACTTGTCTGAGGAGCCGAGCTTTGCTTGAACCAGCCCTGGGTGGGAGTAAGGGAGAAGGGTGCTTTAGACTGTTTATAAGACAGAGGCTGTTTTGTCTCCTCTCTTGTATTTTATCCAGTACTGCTTTCATACTACTGAGGTGGGACTTATTGGGGGTGAACCTCAAAAGTCTGGAGTTGAGAAGGGGATCTGGTACACTCTGGGGTAGTTTGCGTAAGCAACCAAAATTACCGAAACTTTGGTAAACTATCCCAAGCCTTTTGGGTCTGCAAAACTGGGATCAAAGTGCCCACCTTTATCCTAGAAAAGATCATATCCAGAGGATCAGTAGCTTGCTTCCTCATGAGATTTCTGGTAATTACATTTGCTGATTGGGTTAGATTAACAGATTTTAAATCCAAGATGTGTCCTTCTGATCATCTAATCTGCCTCCTGCACAATGCAGGCCATAGATTTCACCCAGTGACCCAGCATCGAGCCCAAGAACTTGGGGCTAAACAAGATTTTATTGTTTAGAAAGAGGCCTAGTCTAAAGACTTCAAGTGAGATTCTACCACATCCTCTGGTAATTTGGTTACCCTCGCCATTAAAAACTGCCCAGTATTGCTCTATTCTAGTATGTTCTTGTCCAGCTGAGGCCCAGAAGTATAAAGGATATCTGGGTAATGAGTGCAGGATACTTACTTAATTTGGAAGGGAATGGAAAAACCTTCGCTCACCTAGTGCAGACTTTACAGATATTTTGGGTTTGAGTTTTGAATGAAAGGTTTTCATCCTCTGTGGATTGGTTTTTTTGTTCTTAGAAATATGCTTGAGCCCAAAAAATCTGGATCCAAATCCAGACCTGAGTTTTCCCACAATTTAAAGGCATTTGAATTCAGGGTTTTGGTTTGGTCCATTACAGGACAGAGGACACAGCTCTCCCCTGCATCCTACCTCCACTTGGCACAGGGTGTTGGGGGAATCAAGGAGCTCAAGGAATAGCTCAGTGGTTTGAACATTAGCCTGCTAAACTCAGGATGTGAGTTCAATCCTTGAGGAGGCCATTTGGGGATTTAGTTGGGGATTGGACCTGCTTTGAGCAGGGGGTTGGACTAGATGATCTCCTAAGGTCCCTTCCAACCCAAACCATTCTGGGATTCTGTGATTCCTGTGGAAGATGTCCCTGTCCACAGCTTGGAACCAAATGATCTTTAAGGTCCCTTCCAACCCAAATAATCTGTGGTTCTAGTTCTGTATTGACCCTGCCTTGCCGTCAGTTAAAGCAGCCTAGGGGCTATTCTAACTTTTGCCACCGGCATAAGGTCCCACATCACTGGACGACTGGCATAGTAAAGATCTGCTCTGACACTTTTCCTCCCTCTCCCCAACATGCCCCCTGTGCCAGGGTGGGCAGCTGGGCTTGAGCTACCAGAGCATTCTTCTCTGCCAGGGAAATTCTCTGCTAGCCATTTATGCCCAGAATCTGACCCACCTGTACAGCCTGAGTGTCCCAAAGGGGCCAGAATATCCCAGAGAATCTGGCCTAAAGTTCAGCTCTGGATCCAAACGTCCCCAAAGTTCTAAATTGCCTGGATTAGGGGTTTAATTTGGGTCCATCTCTAATTTTTGTCCTCTTTTTGCATGCAAGCGTGTATAGTAACACTGGGAAAAAATGACAGAGCCCCTCCAATCCCCACAGGTTATCCCAGTTGAAATGTGGATGTAAAATCCCAGCAGACGTACATGAAAGATTTTCCACAGATTTCCCTTGACTGTGCTCCTTGTATCTGTTACATGTCTCTGGCAGGCATCAAAGTGAGGTAGACCAGCACTGGAACGAGATACTTTATAAGATGTACAATTGGTATGTCTGACCTGGTCTTAATTATACATGTCAGTAATATTGAAGTGGCATACAGTAGATTGCTGTGCCAGAGTTTTAATGAGCCAGGGTTTTCTACCAAAACTGGATACAGTTTTCACAAAAATAGTAAAGTTCTTTGGCAGTTTTGGCTTTGCCGCCTAATACCAGAGTCCACAGAAATGGGCAGACATCACTAAAAATCCATGTACGTGTCATCAAGAGAAAAAATCTGTTCGTTATTGTTGTGCAGCACTTAAGAGCAATTAAAGTGATGGTAGATGGGGGAGACTGGAGAGGTAGCAGCTAATGCCCGAGACATCAATTTCAGAATGAGTGTGTGAAATGCTTCATGTCACAGGGTCGATTTTATGAGAATTTTGCTTCAGAAGAAAACCAGAAAAAGGAGCACCGACAATGCTGAAACACCCCTTTGGGGCATGTTCAGAATGAAAAGTTTTGATTTTTTGTTCTGAAAGTTTTATACTATATTATAGATTAAAGTCAAAAGAGAAATGAAGCCTTTGAATCGACCCCAAACAAAACTGTATTCAGATTTTTCCTTCATGGAGAACTTTGTAATTTTCATTGTTCTGATTTAGAATGAGGCCAAATTTTGAAATCTCAAAATCCTTCACCAAATACAGTGTCTGTTTTCTGCACAGCTCTAATTGGGGATCTGTTGTGCTGGACTTTGTAGAAACGCAGATTCATTCATAGCTTCCTAGATTCCAAGGCCAGAAGGGACAGTTGTGATAATCTTGCTTTACAACAGAGGCCAGAGAACTTCTCTACAATGGTTCCTAGAGCAAGTAACTTGTCCTGAGGAGTTCACAGTCTAAATAGATGAGACCAAAGATGGGCAAAGGACAGTTTTATTAACATTCTTCTACCCTTAACATTAAGTAACTGACCCAAGATCACTCAGGGACACCTGTAGCAGAGGGGAGAATTGAACCTAGATTTCATGAGTTAAGGTCCACTGCCTTAATCTTAAAACCATCCTTCCTCTTTTGGCTAGGCTTGTATCTGCTGCATCTTTCCTCTCACTCATGAAAGAGGTTTTAGGCTCTGTGATTCGCCTGGCTAGTCCTAGCCTGTGTGGATGGTCTCGCAACGTTTTAAAAACAGTTTGTTTGAGAACTGTTCTCAAGTCATTTTAGACAAGCTAAACCCACACTGGAAAAAGGTATTAGCCAGTTGTTAAATGCTGATGATTTGGCTTAAAGATCAAAGCTGCATTCAACCAATAATGGAGTGGGAAGAGAAGTTTGCACTTTTCTCAGGGCTTTTGTTTGGACCTGTTTGCTTGCAGAATCAATGAACATAGTGCCTTGCTGTGAAGGCAACCAGAAGAGTTAGACACTTGATTGGACTTTTCAAATCAAAGCACTGATGTTGGAGAATACTCAAATCTTTGGAAAGTATTCAGGAACAGTCTCCAAATTCTGGATTTCTGGAATCCTAGGTTATAGCACTTGGGAGGTTATTTCCTGCTATTCACATCAATGTGGCACAAGGCTTTGAGCGAGGAACTTGCAAGGTAGTATCAGGAGCAGAGATGCACCAATGCAATGTAACATGGTAGAGAATTAACCTCCTGACAGTGAGATGATCAAGGAGGCAACGGAATATGTCTCCATACTAAAACAAGCCCAGACAAAACACTGCCATATTAATACCCTAGAGCAGTCATTGGAGCTGAATTTGGCTGTGTGTGCATGGCTAGGTGTTAATCGTTGTAAGCACATTATATATGACTTCTGCTTAATTGATACAAAAATACGCATGTTTCTGCCTTGAGCTTGCAAACTAATTAATGATTCCTTTGTGCTAGCACTTGCCCATATAGAGTCAGAGGGCCTGATTCTCCCCTGACTTTGGTTTTACACTGAGCACTGCGCTTCAGTGGGGCTGTTCCTGGTTATGCTGAGAAGAGAATCAGACTCATATTGCTTCAGGCCTAGGTCCTGCAGCAGCACGGGTAGATCCCCACATAGAGGCAGGTGTCCGTCTGCATGGCTACGATTCCAGGATCGGAGCCTTTGAGTGCCCTCCGTCAGCAGTGATGTATTTGGGAAGGGCCAGCTCGAACCTTAAACCTACTGTCTCACCAGCTCTTTTGCTATCCCAGTGCAGCGCTGAGTCCGCATTGTGTTTTATTTTTTTGCGTCAGTGCTGGCAAACTCACCTGGATCCCAGTTCTTCTAGGTCATTTTTTTGTCTCTCTGGAAGCCTCTACAGCAGAGGTGGGCAAAGATTTTGGCCTGAGGGCTGCCTCTGGGTATGGAAACTGTATGGCGGGCCATGAATGCTCGGTGGGGGAGGGGGACTCTATGGGCTGTAGCATGGTGGGGGCTCTATAAGGGATGTTACCAAGGTGGGGGGAGAGGAGACTTATGGGGCTGTGTGTGTGTGTGTGTGTGGCTCTATAGGGGCGGTACTGGGGACTCCTAGGGGCCCTGCCTGCAGTGATACCAGGGCGGCCATACCAGGCAGTGCCGCAGGCGGAGGTACCTTAGCTGGGAAGAGTGCAACCCCTGGGTGGTTTTGAGGCTCTCGAGGGCGAGGTCAGAGAAGACCGGGAGGGGATTGGGCACTCTGCTGCATGGGGGAGGGCTGCCGCACAGGGCAGGGTTCTGACCCTGGAAACAGCGCGGTGAAGTCACGCCTGCGCAGCGTGGCTCTGCATGCCAGAAGATGGTTCTCATCAAGGGAATTGTGAGTCGGGGGCTGGGGAGCACTGGGCGGGTGTAATGGGGCAAGCCCTCAACCTCACTCCCCAGCGGGAGTGCAGGGCGGCCGAAGCAGGGCAAGCCCCGACCCCATTCCCCGGTGGCAGCTTGAGAGCCGGATAAAAATGTCTGATGGGCCGGACGCAACCCACAGGCTGTAGTTTGCCCACCCCAGCTCTATAGCATTGAGAAGCAGAGGTCTTACTACTAACTAGAAAGAAATAAAAGAAGATTCTTTGATTTAGCTGAGATCATTACAATAGCTGATGAGAGAGAATGACTGATTATCTGGCAGTATTTTAAACACAAAAGCAACCCCCTTACTCTCAGGGACAGAGAAGAGACCAACCATTAATGGATCCACTAATACAAAAAGCAAGCTAAGAGCAATATAAAGTTGTATTGAAATCAGCTATAGCTTAAATAACCACTGGTCAGGTCACTGAAGTAGGACTCAGGACAGCTGGGGACTATTGCTGGCTCTGCCACTGACCTGCTGTATGGCCTTGAGCAAGTCACTTCATCTCTCTTTCCTTTCCTGCCATTTATCTGTTTAGATTGCCATCTTTTCAGGGACTTTGTCTGTACAGTGCTTAGCACACCAGGGCTTCCATCTCCCCATGTGCTGCATCAATACAAACACTTAATAATAATACTATGGATACGTTGGTTCTTCCTATTTACCCTCCACAAACTCAAGAAGAAAACAAGCATCTCCAGTCACCCACCAGCACAAGTATCCAGCGTTTGCAGCTGGAACTAATCATCACATTAGACAAACAACAAGGGTTCATTGAAACCAAAGGTGACTTTAATTTAATTGAAATATATTTGGCAACAAGAGAAGAGATCCAGTTTAGAACACCAAATGGGAGGTCTGGGGTGTGTGTGTGTGTATATATATATGTGGAAAAGTTAATGGGTGTAAAAATATCCAAACAACGTATCTGTGAACCCGTTACAGTAATAAACGGTGCCAACTACTTTTAATTTTAATTTAACACTTTGGTTGTCAGCTATATATATATTAATGTTCTTAAAACAAGAATATATATGAACTCATATAACATATAAACCTATAGATGACATTGCCCTCCTCCCGGGGAGGTGACTGAGGGCATAGGGTGAGGGGAATGTCATCTAGTAGTTAGATCACCAAGCAGCTGTCGGGATGTGAGTCATGTTCCTGCCTGAAGCCACTGATTCGCTTTGTGATTTCAGGAAAGTCATTTACACTCCATGCCTCAGTTTACCCATCTGGCTAATGGATTTTTACAATAACTATTTACCCCTCCTCGTGAGAGTGGGAGGATTAGTTTCTGTTTGTTTCTAAAATATATTGATACTTGTATGAGGCACAAAGTGCTATACACGTGCAGAGCGGGGACGTTTATTTTATTTGTTTAGATTTAATAAGCAATGAAAAATGCCCATGAAATAAGCTCTAATCCGTGCACCAACCATTAATTTGAGGAAAAATCACAAATGAGAACCAGCCGCCACCAAAAAGGACTCCTCTTTAAACAGTAAATTAACTTGGCCAGCTAATAAATCAAGGCAAAAAAACAGCCCCTTTAACCTCTCCTCTCCCCTGCAAAACATACCCTCAAACTTCCCTCAAAATGCCATCCAGTAAACGGCTTCTATATAAACTAGTATTTATATTTAAGTAGCATGTAAACACATGACAGTATGCACTGAGTGGGCAGTGACATCATGGTACCAGTGACGTATGAAGTGTGTGTATATTTATATCCCTTTTTCCCTGGGTTGTGTTTCATACAGAGAAGGACCCAAGCTACATTTGGGGGAGGAGAGGGGTGGATCTGTGCTTTGAAGGAGGCCCTTGGAAATTAATCTAAAAACTTATCCACTCCATGATTCTTCCCAGAGGGTTTTTTGAAGCATGCTATGGCAGGGTCTGTAACTTTATATTGAATTCCATAGGATGGCCAATAAAACCTTATTTTTGGTTGGATTGTGGAAGAAGGGCCAGCTGGGATGTATACAGCTGAGTGTCAGGAAAGTTCAGAGGTGTCTGGATGTGGGAGACTAAATCTGAGGGGAGACGATGAGGAGGGAAAAAACAAACTGAATGTGACAGATGTTAGTCACCTCACTTAATGCATCATTGGCAAACATTCTGATATAGATGGATAAGAGTGGAGCAAGAACTGGACTGGAAATGGGGCGGGAGGATGGGACTCAGAAGACCATGGTTCAATTCCTTGCTTTGCTGCAGGTGTCCTGTGTGATCTTAGATGAGTCATTTGAAATCAATGGGAGGTAGGCACCTGAATACCTTTGAGAGTCTGGGTCTTAAGGCTTACCTACAAAGAGAAGTCAGTGGACGTGTTATTCCTTGACTTTAGCAAAGCTTTTGATACAGTCTCCCACAGTATTCTTGCCAGCAAGTTAAAGTAGTACGGGCTGGATGAATGGACTATAAGGTGGATAGAAAGCTGGCTAGATCATCGGGCTCAACAGGTAGTGATCAACGGCTCTATGTCTAGTTGGCAGCCGGTATCCAGCGGAGTGCCCCAAGGGTCGGTCCTGGGGCCGGTTTTGTTCAATATCTTCATTAATAATCTGGAGGATGGCATGGACTGCACTCTCAGCAAGTTTGCAGATGACACTAAACTGGGAGGAGTGGAAGACATGCTGGAGGGTAGGGATAGGATACAGAGGACCGAGACAAATTATAGGATTGGGCCAAAAGAAATCTGATGAGGTTCAACAAGGACAAGGACAGAGTCCTGCACTTAGGATGGAAGAATCCCATGCACTGCTATAGACTAGGGACCGAATGGCTAGGAAGCAGTTCTGTAGAAAAGGACCTGGGGTTACAGTGGACGAGAAGCTGGATATGAGTGAGCAGCGTGCCCTTGTTGCCAAGAAGGCTAACGGCATTTTGGGCTGTATAAATAGGGGCATTGCCAGCAGATTGAGAGACTTGATCATTCCCGTCTATTAAGCATTGGTGAGGTCTCATCTGGAGTGCTGTGTCCAGTTTTGGGTCCCACACTACAAGCAGGATGTGGAAAAACTGGAAAGGGTCCAGTGAAGGGCAACAAAAATGTTTAGTGGCCTGGAGCACATGACTTATGAGGAGAGGCTGAGGGAACTGGGATTGTTTAGTCTGCAGAAGAGAAGAATGAAGGGGGATTTGAAAGCTGCTTTCAACTACCTGAAAGGGGGTTCCAAAGAGGATGGATCTAGACTGTTCTCAGTGGTAGCAGATGACAGAACAAGGAGTAAAAGTCTCAAGTTGCAGTGGGGGAGGTTTAGGTTGGATATTAGGAAAAGATTTTTCAGTAGGAGGGTGATGAAGCACTGGAATGGGTTATCTAGGGTGGTGGTGGAATCTTCTTCCTTAGAGGTTTTTAAGGTCAGGCTTGACAAAGCCCTGGCTGGGATGATTTAGTTGGGAATTGGTCCTGCTTTGAGCAGGGGATTGGACTAGATACCTCCTGAGGTCTCTTCCAGCCCAGATATTCTATGATTCTATGATGATTCTATAAGCGAGAGGGTGGATTTAAAGTGCACTAGGGACTCTGTCATGTGGACACCCAGACCACACACTAAGGCAATGTCCACACTTATGGCAGTGTGTAGAACACAGGCGCTACATGCTGCAGTGAAAGGCTCCGGCAGTGGAGAGGCAGGGGGACACTACATAAACATAGCAGTGTGGACATGTGAGGCACTGCTTTAGTATGTAGGGCAGAGATGGCCAACCTGAGCTGAGAAGGAGCCAGAATTGACCAGTGTACATTGTCAAAGAGCCACAGTAACACGTCAGCAGCCCTGCCCCCACTCCCAGCAGCCCCGCCGATCAGCACCTCTCCCTGCACCTCCCGATCAGCTGTTTTGTGGCGTGCAGGAGGCTCTGGGAGGGTGCGGGGAGGAGCGAGGGCACAGCAGGCTGAGTGGGGGAGGCAGGAAGGGGTTGAGCAGTGAGCACCCTCGGCACATTGGAAAGTTGGCGCCTGTAGCTCCAGCCCCAGAGTTGGTGCCTGTAGAAGGAGGTGCATATTAACTTCTTAAGAGTCACAGGTTGGCCACCGCTGGTATAGGGGATAGCACAGTAATGGGGCAAATAGAACAGACTCTCATCTCTTGATGGATCACCCAAGATTTTACTGAGACCCTCTGTTTCAGTGCCTTCCTCCTATTCAGTTTTTCTTCTTTCCTGTTCCAGCAGCTACTCTGAGGGCTCCAGATTCCTCTGCCCCCTCCCCAAAACCAGCCCCCCAGGGACACTAACTTTCCACTAGCTGACAGCTGCCTTCCGCAGCGCTACCTGGTGGCCGTGCGGGCTTGAATCAGTCCCTCTTTGGGAAAGAAGCTGAGTCAGGGCTTTTCACAATCCACAATTTACCTGTTGAAGAGAAATAAAATCAAATAACTGTATGCTGGTGCGCCTGGCAGAAGGCAGCGGACTTTGGAGCCCCAGGGGACAGTGAGAGTAGGTAGTGTGATTGCCTGCTAATAGTGAAAGCCTTTCATTAGCTCCACAGACCAGATGAGAGATAAGGGCAGAAATGACTGCTAATCTCTGTTTCAACATGGAAATGTGCCTTCCTGACAGAGATTTCTCCTGTCTGAGCACCACATTGGCACTGTCTCCAGTGGACACCCCGCCCCCCCGCCCAAAAGGAGGAGCCTTTTGCTCACTGCACCACTAAGTACAGGCCTTGATGAAGCAGAGACCATGCTGGGCAGAAAATACATTCCATCTTTGGTCTGCCGACATCAAGCACCGTGGTGATCATGTGTCCTGGCTTTGTTGGGCCAGTCATGGTTTTTCATAGCGTAATTATTGTTGGCTCTTATTTATGCAAGAGATCTTTTGATGAAAAATCGGGATGAGGGTGGGAGGTAATAGGTGCCAATATAAGAAAAAGCCCCAAATATCAGGACTGTCCCTATAAAATTGAGACATCTGGTCACCCTACACCAATAGATCTCATAGCACTTTATAAAGGAGGTCAGGATCTTTATCACTGTTACAAATGGGGAAACTGAGGCACAGGGAAGAGAAGTGACTTTCCCAAGGTCACTCAGTAGCAGAGCTGGCACTAGATCCCAGGTCTTCTGACTCCCAGGCCTGTGCACTATCCACTAGGGCAGCAGTTCTCATCCAGGGCCCCCCGGGGGGCCATGTGCAGGTTTCGGGAGGTGGGGGCGCCAAGCAGGGCCGGCGCTAGATTCACTGGGACTCAGGGCAGAAAACCAAAGCCCCACTGTAGAGACTGAAGCCCAGGGCTCCAAGCTCCAGCACCTGAGGCTGATTCCACAATTTAGCTTCACAGGGCCCCCTGTGGTGTGGGGCCCCAGGCAATTGCTCTGCTTTCTACCCCCCTAACGCTGGCCCTGGCTTGTATATGCAGAAAGACAGTTGTGGCACAGGTGCGCCGTGAAGTTTTATAGCATGTTGCAGGGGCCTCAGAAAGAAAAACGTTGCAAACCCCTGCACTGCCAGTGTTTTACTCTTGCTGTTCTCTCCAGTGATGGAGTGCCCCCGTGGGCTTATTCTTCTAAACAGGACTGAAGGTAAAAATGTTTTTTAATCAGTAATGATGCTGGGCAGTCACCTAGCTCGGCCCAGCTGTGAGTCTGAATGCAGGGTTAGAATACAGTGTAGACATTCCAGCCCAGGGTTCCCTAGCCCAGAGTCCCACTAACCCTGGGCTTGCACTGCAGTGTAGACAGCGTTTGCCTAACAACCCATCTCTTCTGATTCCCAGACCTATGCTCGAAACCACTGTCCGCCCTGGCAAAGGGATCACCCCTGGGACAAGATCATCACAACCACAGCTTTGCCTCACAGGGGAGGTGAGGAGAAACCAACCCCTTTCTGCTCTGGATTTTGTGTCCAGCTACAGACAATGGGGGTGGGCAATAGGAAGAGTGGGACTAGACAGCAGGCTGGGTCGCTCCATGTAAAAGGGTGAAGTGACTTACTCCCGCTATGCCCAGAGCAGGGGCAAAATCTAGGCTGTCTGCATCCCAGTTTGTTCTTTGCTCTGCTCCTGGGGCAGTGCAGATTGGAAAGTTACAACCAAGCCCCAGTGAATGATCTCGAATTGGGATTTATTGTCTCTTCGTTACTTGCACACACACAGTCTTGGTAATAACAAGTCACACTTCCCTTTCACTTACTAAAAGGCCATAAAAGCCATTTGTTATACAGTATTTTACTGGATCTGCTTGGGGTGGGGAGAACAAATCCAGGCATAAACGTTCATGGAAAATTGATAGCTTTATGCCAGAATGAGACAGTTCCATCAGAGCCACTTCTTAGGCTGTCTGAAAATATTTGAAACCTTGCGATATGTAATGTTTTTCAGATGGCGATAAATCTGCAATAGCGCGGGATCGCTGGGGCTTAGTGAGAGATGAAGTGAGATAGGAGAAAACACATGGGCCTGTATGGGAGACGTTTGTAGGTCACACGTCCACAAGTATCAGGACAGGCCGTCTGAGCGCTGCTTCTTTCCTCCACTTTGCTGGGCCAGAAGGCAATGTGCAAAATGGGCTTTCAGGTCATTTCATGCACAGTTGTGATCTGAATTGGGGAGGTGTTTTGCTTTTTTTTTTTTTTCCTACTTGACATCATACAAAATATGAATGTGCAGCTAGGGAATGGGAAATGTCTCTGGCTGAGAGCTTTGTGCATCTGGCAAGCCCGATGCATCACTCGGGATTTGTTTATTTAACCTTTTGTTTGCTGGAAGGTTGCAGCGCTGGCTCCAGCTACAGGTAAACTGGAAAACATATGCTTCTCCTATGGTCTGTTTGTCACTCACTCTGTTAAGCCGCTGCACATCTGTGTCCCTGATATCCTGCTGCACCTGATCTGCCCTGGAGCTAACCCTGAAAGCAGGTGTATGGACCAGGAAGGAAGTCTCACTTAGAACATACATATTACCCAGATGGAGACGAGTGCTGACTGCCGAGCAAGCACAAGCACCATGCAAGGGACGGGAGGGTGGATTTCAAAACACAGGGGCTGTGGAGGATTGTGCATGTCTAGTGAACAGACAGAGCAAGAAAGAATCAACCTGGAAAAACAAGGCAAAGTTCGGGTGAACTAGGAATCTGTGGCCAGATCCTTAGCTGGTGTCTGTTGGCATAGCCCTATGGAAGCCTGGCTAGCTCTGAACACAGGTGTGTCTGGGCTGGCGGCTAGCCCAGAAGTTGCACACATGGGCTGGCTCTCCTATTTCTGAGTTAGTGAGGGCCTGGCTGCATCAGATGATCTCTCCTCACAACAGTCTTTGGCAGGAGAGCCTTGCAGAGTGAAAGATGCCTGAGCCTCTGCCAGCCTGTGTCTTGTGTAATGATTTTCACTGATGCAAAGTCGCTGTAAAACCTGCCTACTCTGATTCGGCAGTGTTTGGTACTGGTGTCAATGGCTGCAGAAGGAGTGCCGGGGGCAGTGGGGAAAGAGAGTCAGGGCCTTAGTCCGTATCTAAGCTGGGGTTTTCCGCTTGCAGCCTGCCAGAGCTAACATGAATCCCCCAGATGCAGCTGTGATTAGCTGATGGGTTGTTTTTTTTTTCCTCATCCAACTGTCTGTTTATGGAATTTGAAAGAGAGACAGAAACACCTCAGCAATTTGATTTTGGCAAACAGCTGTGAGCCAAATGTGGAACTAAAAAATCCCTGTAAAAATCAGGGAAAATGCCTGAAAATTTCCACACATTTCACAGAGGCAGTGTGGTCTCCGAGCTAGCCGGGTGGTCTGGATGACAGTAGGAACTCCTGAGTTCTATCCTGCCTCCGCCACTGATTTGCTATGTGGCCGTGGGTAAGTCACTTGACCTTTCTCTGTCTCAGTTCTCACCCCACCTCCCAACCCCCCGGGTCTAAAATGAGACTACAAGCCTCAGTTCTGGGCTTCTAGCCAAACTGAACTTGTCAGAACCCGGGAAGGTGGGGCAAAGGTTGGCTGTGCTCCCAGATTCTGGAAACTGCCAGGGACCGGAGAAATTCCAGGAGTAATGAGACTCTTTTAACTGTCTGTTGACCCCAATCCCACATCAGGATCAGCTGGTGCTGCCCTCATTAAAGTCAACGGGCTCTAGCATGGGCACAGGGGTCTGCACTAGCAGCACTGCAATACTAGAGCGGGTGCAGCGTAGTTCTGGCCAAACATACTCAGTTGCAACCCCTTACTTTCACATGGACACACGTTTTCAAAACCCCCCTCTTCTGGGTGGGACTTCCTTTTGCTTGGTCTCTGATCCAGGGTGAATACTTTCTGAGAGGGCGAATTAAAGAAGAGATTGAAAATATTCTAACTGCACATTGGACCAGGACCGCCCAGAGGATTCAGGAGGCCTGGGGCAAAGCAATTTCGGGGGCCTCTTCCATAAAAAAAAAGTTGCAATACTATAGAATACTATATTCTCATGGGGGCCCCTACAGGGCCCGGGGCCTGGGGCAAATTGCCCCGTTTGTTCCCCGCTCTGGGCAGGCCTGCATTGGACGGGGCTGCAGCAGTGATGTGACTGAAACTGACATTGGGTGGAAGGGGAAATAATCACAGAGAAGTGAAGTGAATTGCCTCAGGTCACGCAGCAGCTCAGGGGCAGAAGTCTCCTAACTCAATGCTGTATCCGCTAGGCAATATGACCTCCTGCTTAATGATAGGTAAACTGAATATACCTGGTTCAACCCTTACTGGAATGAATGGAAGGACTCCAGTGGGAGTGGGTTCTAGCCCGACGTTTGTGTTCCAAGTACATCGAAGTTCTGCGGGCAAGGGCAGTAAAGCTTCTAAACTGTGCAGATAAGTCACCTTCAGATTTTATTTCTGTTTGTTTCCTTTGATCTTCTTTTCTTGTCTTAGGAAGAAGAGGCGGCGGCGGCACAGAAGTGAAACAATCCATGAAACCTCTCTCTCCTGAATTATTGCAAACTCAAGTGCCCAAAAGTCAGAAAATTTCCAAATTTTAATGGGCTCCAGTGACTTTGTTCGCTCTCCCTCTTTCCGTCCTTCACTGAGAACCTTCACACAACGCTTTTTGTGGCCTTCCACTTATAGGGGCCATGCAGGATCCCCAGGAAGCTAGGGGAGAGCTTCCTAGATAGAGGAGCTGCCTAGCACCAACTTCAGTGACTGCAGGTTGCTCCCTCCCCTTTGCACGTTTCAGCGGAGGAGGGGACAATGGTGCTGATCACTGTGAGGATTCTGGCCTGCTGTGATCCAGAGGGAGCCCTGCCTGCTGAGATTGCTGGAACGGAAGTTAGAGCAGCCCCAGAGCTACTCTAACTTATTCCGGGGGCCATTTCAGCCCCTGCGGCAGCCCAGAGGACACAAAGGATGCATAAAGTCACCTTTGCCCCTCCTCCTCGTGCGCTTGCCCCTATTAATGATGATCATAAAATACTTGGGATGCACATGTGGCTGAGCTAAAGCTGCTGAATACCTTTGGAATCCCCGATAGGCTTGATCCTGTAACTTGAACACCACATTCATGCTGTGTTTGGTTTTTATTCTAATGCCGTTAAGGCTATTTCTGAGCCGAATTTCCCCTCCCTCCACAAAGTTGGGGTAAAGGGGGGACAACTCACACATCAGCCAGCGCCTGCCTCAGTGCAGACTCACGCCAAGTTTGTATCATAAACTAAATGACATGATCGTCACCTAACAGGATGTCCCATTATTATTGTGTGTAGTTTTTTTGAAAGCAAACATTCTGTACCCATGGACTCCATACAAATGGCTTTGCTGCATAGTTCATTTAAAATTAATTACTCAAAGCGTTTTCCTAAATATCACGGACAGTTTCTCACCCTCACCATAGATGTCTCGTGTCTTTCTTATGCATTTATATCATGACCCACATTTCCTGAGTCTAAATAATCATCCTCGCAATGTGAAAAAGGCACGTTCCTTTCTGACTTTTGACTATCCTATAACTGTTTGTAGCCGACTTAATGCACTTAAAATGTGACTAGTAATTCACAGCTTCTTGTAACTAACTACGATAATACAGTCAAGCCTTGCCCTGAAGTTTTTGTATAGCAATGGCTGCGTTTTGCAGTTTGTTAGTGAAGATTTAAGATTAGAGAGCTGGAGTAAAGTCCCATTAGTAAGACTATATTCTTCTTACAAAATATGCTGCAGTGCATTTACTGGTATGGTATGAAATCTGATCGTAAACCATTAGAACTAAAATACCTTTGCCAAATAACCAAACTGAACAGTGCATTGCCCTCAGGGCCGCCCAGAGGGGGGGCCAAGTGGGGCAATTTGCCCCGGGCCCTGCAGGGGCCCCGTGAGCCCTGACCCAGCGGCAATCTGGGTCTTTGGCAACATTTCGGCAGAAGGGGGCCCTTCAGTGCTGCCAAAGAGGCAGAACGACTGAACAGCCCCTCACTGCCAAAATGCCACCAAAGACCCGGACTGCTGCCAGATGAGTTCAAGCACCGCAGCTCCCCCGCTTTGCCCCAAGCCCCCTGAATCCTCTGGATGGCCCTGATTGCCCTTGCTTTTCCCTTTGCGTTAATTCATTTACACCTGGATCCAGCAGCACACTTCAGTAAATGCTTACCTGGAAGCACACAAATAGTTGCATTGAAGCAAGGCTCGATCCAGCGAAGCGCTTAAGCACATGCTTAACTTTAAGCAGTCAGTGGGACTGCTCATGTGGTTAAAACTGAGCATGTGCTTCAGTCCAGATCAGGGCCAGACTCCCTAATCGACAAAATTCCCAAGATCTGTTGTAGCCGGGTCCAGCGACGTGATAGCTGTTGATAATATAGATCTGGACTTGAGGCCGGATTTGTAAAGGCATTTAGGCACTTAACTCTCATTGGTTTCAATGGGTGCTAGGCAGCAACATTCCTTTAAACATCTGTCCCTCAGGACCTGTTCTCAGTCCTGTTGAAAATGTGCTGGCAGTGACTCTGTTTATGCTGTTCATACATCCTGTATCTCAGTGACCCGCTGGTACCCACTAAGAGAGGTTCTACTGCTCCTAATACATAGCCCAGGCTTTCTGTTAGCCGGAAAACCTTCGTGAATCAACTTCGGGGAAACAAGACCTGGATTTAATTTCATGAACTCAGACTGGTTTTATGATTATGATGAAGCATATGGTAGCACCGTGGAGCTCCAATCAAGAATCTGGACCCTGTTCTGCTAGGTTCAGGGGACGCAAAAATAGAAAGAAGACAGTCGCTGCCCCAGGTTCCTCACATCTGTTTGATGCCTCCTCCCTCTCTGCAGATATTCACAGGGGTCGCAAAACGTCAGTGAGCTTCTCCTTCCCCTTCTTCTAAATTAATCTGCTAAAGTGGCTTGATTGAAAAGGCCCAATATGTTTTGACAGTTTGTAACGATCATACTGTAATTTCTTAGTGCTGTGACAAAGTACTGAAGTCATTCGTTTTGGAGGAGCTGTTTCTTCCCCTCTTTATGCTTACTCTGATCCCTGGTCTAAATTCAATATAGGCCAGCTGGAGTCACCCCAAAGGTGGATTTGGCCCAGCGTGTTCAGAGCTGCAATAGGCTGTTCATAAGAGAGTCTGGTAACCAGGTTCGTCCAAGTTCGCTTGTGAAATGAGCTCACAGCTCTTTGCCCATTTGGCAGAGACGAGCCTCAAAGGTGTCGGTGGTTCAGACTGGATATGTGGCAATCCACTTGTATTATTTAAGATGGAGGTGAGTTGGGGAGAGAGAGGAGGACAATGTTTGTGAGTCAGAACAAAAATAGCTCTTCTCTCTAGCTCAGACAGGATGATTTGTTGGCGTGGGCTTTAATGACGTTCTTGCAAGTGTAGAATTGTAAAATATACCATTGATGGTTATATTCAACTGACCCCTCCATCATGGGAAAACCTGTGTGGTGCTGAGTTACCCATGCTCCCTGTGGCCCCTCCATCATGAAGGTGCTGTCGTGCGTGCCCGCACAAGGGAGCTGGCTGGGGGAGGTGTGGCCAGGTGCCCTGAGGGAAGAAGGGGGCAGACATGAGGGGTTTAGTTGCGTGTGTACCATGTGAAAAATTTCTGGGGCTGCCAGGATTTCGTCCAGAGCCCATTGAGGTCAATAAGAGTCTTTCTATTGACTAAACGGATTTTAGATCAGACCATATTTGAGAAGCTACCTCCTGATATAAACGGGAAGAAGGCTGGCTGTATGTGTCCTTTTGATTAGGAGATCACTTCCTTTCTCCGTCTGCATGAGCCTGAATGTAGTGGTCTCCAGGACAAGCCAGACACCCCGCCTCTTTTCCTGGGAAGATGCAGAGATTAGGGCTTTGGTCTGGCATGGGAAGATGGTGTTGAGATCAATGGCCAAGATCTTCAATAGTGACTGGTCATTGTGGCTGCTCAACATGGGAGACCTAAAAGGGGGCTGATTTTCTGAAACTGCTGGACTTCTGACCTCTGAAAATCAGACCTCTCTAAGGTGTATCCTGTTGGCAGTGAGCTTGAATGCCCAGTTCAGACGTTTTATTGGGTCTCCATTGCCTTAGCATTGCAGTGGCATTTACGCTTGTGCAAAGTAGATTTAAAATTATTATTAATTTGTTATTTGTACTGTCTTAGCACCTAGAAGCCCTAGTCATGGACCATGACCTCTTGTGCTAGGTGCTGTACAAACAACTAAAAGATAGTCCCCCGGTAGCAAGACACTGGCCGACAGAGGAATTAGCTTCTGGTCTCCTGCTCTGTCTCTCTGTTTGACCATCTGTGAGTTTTATAATGCATCCATGCACCATAGCATCTGAGCTCCTGGGGTCAGATATGATGTCCTGCCCTGGTACAGGCTCATTTCTATGCTAAGTACCCATTATTGTTTGGAAGTGGTGAGTAATAATATTTATTCTACGCTATGGGTTCACAAAATAGGCAACATCAGGGTGTTGGGGTGGAGAACTAGTCAGATTACTAACCATGTCCAACAATCCTAATCTTGCAGCTATGCCCATATATCTTGTCTCCTGCTATCCCAATTTTTTTTTATGTTGTTCCATTGTGACTTTCAAACTGCCCCAGTTTAAGGCTAAAGTGAGGGAGATAAAATGTTATTAATTTTAATTAGAACAAACTTTATGGTGTTATTTCATTAGCTCGTTTGTTATTTCAGGGCTTGACAGTAAAGTTATATGGTACCCTGTGGGTACCTCTGCTTGGGTTGTGGGGTTTCTTATCCGCAGTTTGTCATGGACACTCACACTTGACTGAACGTCGCAGTTTTGTAGCCCAGCACAGTAAATGAAAAGGTACTATTGATGTTACTGCTTGGGAAATATACTGCAGCTTTAAGAGCCTAGTACCAAAGTTACTGATAGGCAGAGACTAATAATTGGGGAGGTAAGTTAAGAAGATACTGGAGGACACAGGAAATAGTCTCCATCAGAAAATGTACGTGTCTAGGAATTGCCAGAGTGGATCAGACCCATGGTCTTTAGCCTACTATCCTGTCTCTGACAGGTGGCTGCTTCAGAGGGAGGTGTAAGATCCCCAAAGTAGGCAGTTATGGGATAAGCTGCCCCCCATGGTACATCTCATCTTGACCTCTGACTTAAACCCTGGTGCATGAGGCTTGCTGTTCCAGGCAAAGGGAGTACACAGGGCATGTAAACTGCTATCCCTGGGGTAAGTGAGTAGAGAATGATTCTGATTCAGAAGGATTTTATACAGGTTACTGTCTTTATACCAGCATCACCATGTTCAGCTTGGGTGTAACTCCACTGATTTCAGTTGAATTACCTCAGGGAAAGCTGGGGTACAAGGAGCCGATCCGCCAGTGGGGCACTCAACCAAATCTTTAGCCTCAAATCCATGTTGTCACTGAATGTTCAGAACCAAAAGTTTCAAACTTGGGGGCCTAACTCTGTATTCAGGAATGGAAAGACTAGATGGATGGTCCGGTGGTTAGGGTGGTAGTCTGGGCTCTGTAAGGTTCTGCTCTGCCATAGCCTTCCTGTGTGACTATAGGCAAATCACATTGATTTCAGTGCAAAGGAGGTGCCTAAATACCTTTTGAGTATCTGTGCCTCGGTTCTGTCTCTGTAAAACAGGGATAATAATGCTTCCCTGCCTAAATGCATTAAAGATTATGAGATGATCTGGTGAGAGGGACTGTGTAGTACTCGTGATATCTAGACAGAGTGAATATCAGGCCATTTATTTGGAGGTGCTGATCACTTGTTGCCCCGTTGGAAGTCAACAGGAAGATGCAAGTGCTCATCTGGTGATTAACTTTAGGCACCCGAGTCTGAAAATTTTGACCTAGGATTCTTTTGAGAATAAGGATCTTAGAAATGGCGAGATTGGCTCTCTATACCACAGGACAAAAAAACTAACCTTTTTTTTTTTTCATCTTGGCCTTTTTTAAATGTAGTCTAGCTAATGTTCTTCTCAGATTCTGTTGCTAGGTTAACGTTATTGTTCACATCACTTCATGGTATGTACAAATCTGAGCTTCTTTTATGTTATTTTATCCAGTGCTTGGATTTCCACCAGGATTGCACTGTACTTAACCTTCAATATGTTATTGTTTGAGTAGTTTTGTCCAGTTTGAATAACACCTTACAACATAACATTCCTAGTCGGTCTACAAAGATCTTCCAGAATGAATTGAAAAGGGCTCCAGGAAAGTCTAGCTATATGGCTTGTTTCATTTATGCTTAACCTATCAAAGTAGCAAAAGGGAAGGAGTGGAATAAAAACATTACAAATGATGTATTGCTGGATAAAAGATATTCCATTACAAAACCTGTCCATGTTCATAACTCATATCTATTATACAACTCACTGAGTTGTCAATAAGAAACAGGAATGAACCAAGATAAAAACTATCTGTCAGAAAGCAGATTGTACTAGGAAGATAAGAGTCAAATTAATTTATGGCGCAGAGCTTTCAGAACAGACAACGAAGCAGCACTGAAAACCACAGTCCGATGTAATCCCTTTGAAAAAACGTTGTACTTATTACAGCTGTGGTGGTTACAAATGTTTGGTTTAAAAGGCTGTTTTGCATCCTGGAAAAAAATAGTCTATTTATGGTGTCCACATTTTGAAGGTGGGAGTTTAAAAAAAAGTCTGTAAACATATAACACAAGACTTAATATTTCCATTGTCCACTGAAGTAGAGCTGCTTAGAAAAGGGAATTTTCATCCTGCAGGAAATGCTGATGTTTCAACATTTGGTTTTGTCCCAGATCAGGATGAAAAATTCAGACAATTGTACATTTTTGTGAAAAATTCCCAAGAATTTTGATTTGGAAATGTCATATTTTAGTTTTGATGTCTTCTAAATGTTCTGACTTGTTCTAAATGAACATTTTCATTGTTGAAGTTGACTTAAAATGACATGCAGATGTGTCATTTTAAATCAAAATGTCAGTCTGAGATGAAATCTTTCATTTCAATTTGATATTTAAAACAAAAAAAGGGCCTTGTTTCATATTAAGATGTTTTGAATTTCCCAGTAGAAAATCAAAATATTTCATCAAAATTGACATTTTTCCCTTGAAAATTTTGATTGTGATTAAACCTCATTTTTTGTGAGAAAATGTTTGTGCAAAAACTATTGGCCTGCTCTACAATAAAGTTTTTATGAACTGGCTACACTGACCTAGTAGCTCGTGCACTGTGGATGGGTGAAATACCTGAGATACGATATCCAATCTGAACCCTTGTGCCATACTTGAAATGAACCTGAACCGAACCTCTTGCAGGTTGGAAATATTTGGACAACTCTTTCATTCCTCAATGTCTTTCCTCATTTGTGTGTGTTTGGGGCTTCTTTGTTCTGGCAAAGACCAGGAGTGAAAATGCACCCCACTGTTCTGTGCCTGATCCAAAAAGGATAGCAGTCTTCTATAGTTACCAGCTAGGAGACCTAAGTGCCAGCTTTTTAAAGGCAGATAGGTGCCTAATGAGATTTTCAAAAGGGCTAGGTCAGGATTTCTCAAACAGGGGTTGCTCCTTGTGTAGGAAAAGCCCCTGGTGGGCCAGGCCAATGTGTTTACCTGCCCCGTCCGCAGGGCCAGCCAATCGCGGCTCCCACTGGCCCTGGATTGCTGATCCGGGCCAATGGGAGTTGCTGGAAGCGGCGGCCAGTAAGTCCCTTGGCCTGCACCACTTTCTGCAGCTCCCATTGGCCCGGAGCAGCGATCCGCCGCCACTGGGAGCCGCGATCAGCCGGACCTGCAGACGGGGCAGGTGAACAAACCGGCTTGGCCCGCCAGGGGCTTTCCCTACACAAGCGGCGACCCCTGTTTGAGAAACCCTCGGCTAGGTGTTTTCTCGCAATAGGAGAGGAGTTAGGTCCATTTGAAAATCTCACAAAACATCTATCTGCATCAGTAGGGATCTAATGTAGGCTTCTGTGGCTTGTGGTGGATAATTAGCTGAACATAAGCTCTCAGTGTGATACTGTGGCCAAAAGAGCTAATTCAATCCTGCGATGCATAAACAAGGGAATCTTGAATAGGAGTAGAGAGGTTATTTTACCTTTATATTATCTGGCAGGGGTGCAACTGCGGCTGGAATACTGTGTCCAGTTCTACTGTCCTCTATTCAAGAAGGGTGGTGAGAGGGTTCAGAGAAGAACCAAGAGAATGACTGAGGATTAGAAAACCTGCCTTATAGTGATAGATTCAGAGTGCTCAGTCTGTTTATCTTAAGAAAGGTTAATGATTGACTTGTTTAAAGTCTATAGCTGTGTAGATGGGGAACAAATGTTTAATAATGGGCTCTTCGCTCTAGCAGAGAAAGATATAACAGGATATAATGGCTGGAAACTGAAGCAAGATGCATTCAGACTGGAAATATGGTGTACGTTTTTAACGGGGAGTGTAATTAACCCTTGGAACAATTTACCAAAGGTTGTGGTGCAGTCTCCATCACTGACAATTTTAAAATCAAGGTTGGATGGTTTTCTCAAAGATTTACTCTAGGAATTACTTTGGGGATGTTCTCTGGCCTGGATTCAGGAGCTCAGACTAGATGATCACCATGGTCCCTTTTGGCCTTAGAATCTATGAACTCCCTTTAAAAATCTGGCCCTTAGTTCTTTGAGGTCTGGAGGGCCTTATGTTCAGTCCCCAGCGATGGCCATCATCATAGTCATTGTGAAAATACTGGACATTTGGCGTAGAAGATTGTTCCCACAGGATTTCTAGCCCAGCTTTATAGACACATGGGGGTTTACCTCGTCATCAGAAATGCTTCTCCCCTTTTTTGTGTAGAAACCTGGGTTGCTCCCAGCTTTGAGCGTGAGCTCTCATTTCTCCATTATGTAAGAAGCTGGTCACACTGAATGGAGTCATACATTTTGTCAGCCATAACTCTGCCTTCTGTGCCACCACTCTGTTCTGTTTTAAATGATCAGTCTTCTGAGCTTTGGCAGCAGTTGCTTTCACTTGTCGCCTTCTCCATTATTGCAATTATCAGATTATTATTCGGGTGTGTAGGCGAGCGGACTCACCCTTGCTGCGCCTCCTACTGGTTGTCCTCAGGAATTAGCTCTTTTCCAGCCAGGAGCGCCCCCTTCAGGCCGGTGATCCACCTGTCTCTCCCTGGACCCCAGTGCCCTTTTAACTGGGGTGCTTTCCCCTGGCAGTACCCTACCAATCTGGGTCTCCCATCCCTGGGGAACCCCCAACCCACTATCCCCACTTTGCCTCAGTTTTGGCTACTACTCATTCTCCATCTAGCTCCTGTTCACTGGGGTAGACTGCAGTATCAGCCACTCATCATAGGCAAAGTGGTTTGGACCTGCTGCCTTTGCCTACCCCTGGGCTGCCCCCTGCAACCCCCAGTACCTCTTGGCCTTATGCTAGGCCGCAGCCTGGGGCTTTCCAGGCAGGAGCTCCCCAGCTCCTCTGTCTTTCCCCAGCCCTGCTCCACTCAGGTACCCGGTCTCTAGCTCCCTGCAGCCAGGCCCTTCTCCCTCTGTAGGCAGAAGGAGACTGTTTGGGCTTCTGGTTCTCAACCTCTTATAGGGGCCAGTTGGGCCTGAGTGTGATCTAGCCACAGCTGAGCCTGCTTTCTCCAATCAACCCAGGCTTCTTGCCCCAGCCACAGCCTTCTCCTGGGCTGTTTTAAGCCCTGAAGAGCAGGAGCAGGTAACCACCCCGCTACAGGGTGCAACATGCACTTGTCAGAGATAACAGGTCGTTTGTGAGGAGGCTACTTAGAGTCAATTAAGAAGATACAAATGGAACACACAGAAATTTATGGGCTTTAGTTAATACAGACAAATATAATTAAAATCAGAGAAAAAATAAGATGCATAAATATAAGAATTAGAAAAGTAAAGTGGTTTCCGGCATTTTTTTACTTATAGTCTTACATTGTGCAGACCACTAGCAACATAGGTGGAAGGAATAGTAAGTGGAGCAAATCAGAGAGCTGGTCGTGATTCGCTTTACACTATCTTGGGAACTTGAGGAATCCAAAAGTTAGGGAACTAGACTGGCTCTCTTATACCTCTTCTCTAAGTAACTATTTAAATATACAACCATATCTGATCTTCTTCTATGACCATAATAAGATTAGTACCTACCCATTATCCATATCTGGCATTCCTGATATTGCTAATTAAGCTTCTAATAATTGATATTAATAACTTGGGTCAATCATTTCTTGACTTCTATACATCACTGTGGTCTGACTGCCTAGTTACAATATTGCAAAAAGTCTCCAAGCCCCCTCTAGTTGGTGCTGCTTGCAGTTACTTGCTTACTTGCCCAGGCATAGGGATCAGTTCTGGGTCCGGTTCTGTTCAATATCTTCATCAATGATTTAGATAATGGCATAGAGAGTACACTTCTAAATTTTGTGGATGATACCAAGCTGGGAGGGGTTGCAAGTGCTTTGGAGAATAGGATTAGAATTCAAAATGATCTGGACAAACTGGAGAAAGGGTCTGAAGTAAATAGAATGAAATTCAATAAGGACAAATGCGAAGTATTCCATTTAGGAAGCAACAATCAGTTGCACACATCCAAAATGGGAAATGACCGCCTAGGAAGGAGTACTGGGCAAAGGGATCTGGGGGTCATAGTGGATCACAAGCTAAATATGAGTCAACAGTGTAACACTGCTGCAAAAAAAGTGAACATCATTCTAGGATGCATTAGCAGGAGTATTATAAGCAAGACACGAGAAGTAATTCTTCCGCTCTACTCCGCTCTGATTAGGCCTCAACTGGAGTATTGTGTCCAGTTCTGGGTGCCACATTTCAGGAAAGATGGGGACAACTGGAGAAAGTCCAGAGAAGAGCAACAAAAATGATTAAAGGTCTAGAAAACATGACCTATGAGGGAAGATTGAAAAAACTGGGTTTGTTTAGTATGGAGAAGAAAAGACTGAGAGGAGACATGAGAACAGTTTTCACGTACATAAAAAGTTGTTACAAGGAGGAGAACTGTGAACTGTGGCCTGTGGGAGCTGTGGGGGGCCGTGCCTGCAGATTGTCAATGTCAGCAAAATGTCTCACAGCCCGCAATCAGATTACCCTGATGAGTGCTCACCACTGCTCTAATCTAACTGACCAAGATTCCAGTGCCCTTTGGATGTACTGACCTGCAGGGTGGTATATAGTCACATTGCCCATCTGAGAGCTCTGGCTTTGAGCTTCAGGGAAAGACAATGCCTCTGAGAGCTTCCCGATGCAGACAGTCCCTGCCTTCTCCCTACCCCCTTCAGAATGGCTGGCATCATTAGTGACATGTGCCTCGTGCAGTCTAGGGTAAATGTACAGCCTGCTGCTGCCACCAGTCCTGAATGGATGAGACAAGTGGGTGGAGTCTGGAGAAGTATTTTGATGGGCATTTTCCCGTCCTTGTGCTCCTGAGCAATGATCCGATGCAATCTGGTTCCAAGTATTGCCTAGAGCTGTGTTTCCCAGACTTTTGAAAGCTGGGCCCCACAGCTTTCCCCTTGGATGATAGTGTAAAATCAAAATTAACATGGCATTGCATGGGCCAGAATGGTACAGCCCAGTTGAATCCAGTTCTGACTCATGCTTTTTGTTATACCCTAAAAAGGTCATTTCCATTGGAGAAAATCCACTCCTTGAGCAGTAAAGGTGAACCCCCACCTTCAATTTGGATGTCTGTTCAGGCTACAATATATAATATCCCTGACTCTCATTTGCACTTTGCTCTAGCAATGTAAAGGTAGAGTGACCAGAGAGCAAGTGTGAAAATCAGGACTGGGGTTGGGGGGTAATAGGAGCCTTCATAAGAAAAAGACCCCAAAATTGGGACTGTCCCTATAAAATCAGGACATCTGGTCCCCCTATGTAAAGGAGCCTTAAAATGAGGGTAAATTGCGAGAATCAGTCCCCATAGTTTATCATCATGTTCATTGGTATGGCACTCATCCTTGTAGTATCTGACCCTTTAAGTGGACTGGAAATCTATCAGGGTCCCACCAAGAGAACAACCTCTTCTCCTTGCCAGGTCACTGACACAGGGCAAAGCTCAGCCCAGGTTTGTGTAGATGCTCGTGGAAAAGCCTTTGGGGGAATAAGTTGCGTTGGCAGAAAGTGCATTAGATCTTGCCACTACCTTGTTTGAGGATGAGGTTGGAGGGGACCCGGACCACCCAAAAAGTGGGTAGTGCTGGCTGGGTAGGCAACATGACCCAGGTGGTCAGGCTTTGTGTGTGCCATCTGCCTTAGATACTTCTATGACCTCCGCTACCAAAGTCACTAAGCAGTGCAGAACCTTGAAGGTATTTATCCTTATAACTCTTCTGTGAGTTAGGGAAGACCGATTGTCCCCATTTTACAGATGGAGACTGAGGTATAAGAGAAACTGATTGACTTGTCCAAGGTCACACAGGAAGTCTGTGGTACAGCAGGAAGTTGATCCCTGGTCTCCCAGGTTACCAGCCGCACCCACTGGACCACGTTGCCACTTCTCGCTAGCCTAAATGACTCTTTTTTTTATGGCTCCCATAGCTCATTCTTCCAGTAAGTGCTGCCTGTCACCGTGCTGCAAAATATTGTATCTAACTTCTGTTTATGCACAGGGCATCGTGGAAAGTGCCACTACAAACAAAATCCACAACAGTATCTCAGGTAGTCACAAGTTTCTGCTTCATTTTTGTGTTGTTTTCTTCTGACCTAACTGATATTTAATTCTACCCCGTCCAGTTAAATATAATCCCTGAACCTGAGGGTGAGAAAATGCAGCTCCATGTCAGTTGGTTTTATTGTGCACCACTCAAGTAAGGTGTTGACTGTCATTCTCTGGAGATAACATGCCAGACGCTCGTCCCAGGATTTAATAAAAAGAAGGAAAAAACCCCAGTGGAGATTTTCAATTCCTATAAGGTTTGCCAATGACTGCAGTTAATTTGCTTCATGGAGCAGGGGGTTGCCTAACCCAGCTACCATCACCTCTGAGAAGTGGGGGGTCAGTCTCCTTCCCAGCCATCTCTGCCTGCCTCTCCCCTGTACTTCAGGGACTCTGCTTTTATCCACCCTAAAATTCTTTGGTCTAGTTTCCTGCCTGGATTTCCCCCTTCCACATGTGCTAGGCCAGGGTGTTGAACTCAGCAGGGTCAGAGGTAAACTTCAAGAGCAACTGACACCTGCACTGCTGTCCATTAAGCATCTATGAATGGGGTCACCTGAGATTATTGCCTACCTTCGGCCTGTGTGCGGTGAGCTCCTGTTGGAATTAACCCCTTGTATTCCTATGGCAAACAACATGACAACAATCAAGCAAACAGATGATATTATAGGCAACTCCCAATTCCTTCCCAGTTGGAATTTTGGATTATCCCTATGCCAGTCTCTCAGGTTAATGATGGTGAATTCTATAACTTCTTCTGATCTGCCATTTATTTATTTGTGTTATCGTAGTGCCTGGGGGGCCCTGTCATGGACCAGGACCCTGTTATGTCAGGTGCTGTACAAACAGCGCATGGGACCACATATTCCTTTATAACACCTGCTACCTTCATATATTCCCTTTAATCTCTTGTGCTCATCAGAGTGATCCAACATACAAGGAAGTCAGTGGATAGATACGGGTGGAGAGTTACAGAAAGACATGCTGTGGGGTGAATGGGGGTAGTAAAAACCCTGCTTTCATAGGGTATGTCTACACTGCAGTAAAACAGCCGTGCCTGGCCTGTGTCAGCTGGCTAGGGCTGCGGGGCTACAAAATTGCTCATCATAGATCTCTGCCCTCCAGCTCCAGCCCAGGTGTCTACACTATAATTTTATAGCCTCGCAGACCAAGCCCGAGTCAGCTGCAATGGGCCAGCCACAGGTGTTTTATTGCGGGGTGGCCATACCCTTAGGGCAGTGGTTCTCAAAGTCGGGCCACCGCTTATGCAGGGAAAGCCCCTGGTGGGCAGGGCCAGTTTGTTTACCTGTCACGTCCGCAGGTTCGGCCGATCGCGGTTCCCACTGGCCGCAGTTCGCTGCTCCAGGCCAATGGAAGCTGCAGAAAGGGCGGCCAGGACATCCCTCGGCCCGCGCCACTTCCCGCTACCCCCATCGGCCAGTGGGAGCCTCAGTTGGGCAGACCTATGGACGTAGCAGGTAAACAAACCAGCCCGGCCCGCTGAATAAGCGGCAGACCGGCTTTGAGAACCACTGCCCTAAGGGCTGTGCAGCAGGCCAGATCCTGTCCTCATTTTTATCCACATAGCCATTTAATGGCACACAGCTTTGAGCTCACTGATTTAAGACATAACAAATCTTGCATCTTGGCAGGGAGTTAGACTAGATGACCTTTTCGGTCCCTTCTAACCCTGTGATTCTGTGATTAAATACACAATGAGATGAAAGGAGAGGTGGCTTCTAACTAGATTGGGTCAGAATGTTTCCCCACCAGACAATACTGATTTGGCCAAAGAAAAATATGTGGAGGAAATGTTTTCTGTTTTGCAATGGAAGAAAAATTTCAAAATTGACGCATTGCCTGCAAAAAATGGAAAGCGTGGTTCCTGCCTGGCTCCAATTCCAATGCTGATGCTTTTGTTAACTTGCTGCTTGGCTTTGGGGAAGTCATCTAATCTCTTTGGACCTGATTTTCTACATGTGCAGTCGTTTACATCAGTCCAAAGGACAGGCCAAGTGCCATCACTTATGTGAGTTGAGGATCTGAATTGGGTAGCATTTTACAGCCATCTTATATGGGTGGGAGTGATGATACCAGGTGCAGGGCCACAGAGAATGACATGAGAGCTGCTGTCTGTGCCTGTCTTCCTGCAGGGGGATGTTCTTGCTTGCTACGCTTGATAAAGTACTGAGCTAGCTATTCACATGCTATCCTACTGCAAAGTATTATTATGTTAGTGAGGTTGCCAGATTGTAGCTGAGAGCAGAAATTGGCCCATCGTGTGTCCCCTGTAGGGTGCTCATGCTCGTATATATTTTATATCTGGACATTTCATGCTATTTTCAAAAATATTTCTAACCATGATTTACATACAAAAAGTTCCCCAAACTCTTTTCCCTATTAGTATTAAGAGATGCTCCTTTCCTGGTGCCCCATGGATTTTAGCTGCTCCTAAAGCACTGCACACTTCCCCCATGTCTCTCAGAGGCTGGATGATGTCCATATCACATCGATACTGAATTTCATTATATACAAACATCAACCTGGCTCCGTGCTGCCTTTTCAAACAGTCATTCAGTCGCGGCGGTGTTCAGTTTCTGTTTAGCTCTGACCGTGAAAAAGCATCGGTTCAAAGCTTGTTCCCCATAAAATTCAGATCAAAACAGTTCCTCTCTGTGTTTATAATAAAAATATATTTTCATCAGCTCTTGGGAGCATTCATGTTTACATCAAGGCAATTTTCTGTGGCCCCAATCAAGCTCAACATCTAAACACGTGAGTAGTCCCGTTGACTCCAGAGTTAAGCATGTGTTAGAGTCCTGGGCTGTACTGGGGCCTGGAAGTGGGTGTGGGGATTGCTGATGAAAAGGTACATTAGTTCCTGCTTTGCGGTTTGATGGTGAAGCAGGGACATTAGGAGGCTTCAAAGATTAAAATGTGTATGTTTGGAGAAAATGTTTGTACTTTTATTTTTTCTTATAAAGAGGCCTTACCGTAAACAAAGTCCATGCAAACATGTGCCATGGTTTCACTTAAGACCAAATTCTGCCCATTAATGGCGGTTGCACTGAGTGTAAACTGAAGGTAGACTTTGTCTCCAAGAGATATAAATAGCTATTTTCATGCTTATGAACTTAACATGCTTTCAACTGCATCTTAATGAAAGACACACTCAGCTCACAGTTAAAAGAGGCACTTAAAAGGTATTAGAGGCATAAGTCCAGCTGTTACAAACTCCAGTAAATTTGGATTAGGTCTCCACTGTTTGAATTGTGTGTGTGGGTACCTGACCTCAAAGAAAGTTGTTGGTTTTTTTAACTTATTGATATATTACATTACATCAGGTTAATTACACGTTGCTGTATTTCATGTCATCTAGGCATAAGCCTGCATGCATCACGGAACAGGATTTGATATAACAAGAATGTTGAAAGTTTCAGAAGTTTGGAGTTTTGGCTGACCTCCCACCACCAGGCCCTCTCCAGAGATGAATGTTAAAGGTTCTTATGGGTTGTTGCTTAGTCTTGTATCCTATACTGAATAGGCTCCTCTCCACCCACCTTTCATATTTCCCAGTGTAACTTCCTGTCTTTCAACCCCATCCCCACCCCGGTAGCTTTGCAATAATAGTTGGTTTTTGGGTTTTTTTTTTTCTTTTTTGAACTGGAGAAAACCTACAAACCCATTTTACCAGGGGCAGAATCAAAACCCATCCAGATTTGAGTTCAGTGCGAACTTTGTCCAACAAACTCAGGTGGTGTTCGGATGTGAATTACTGACCATTTGAGAGACAAACACATAAAGATGGGGCAAATTTTAATCTATCAAGGCCTGAGTGCCTGTATGTGTGGATCAGATAGTGAAAAATCTTTGCTCCAAAAAGGCCTGTTAAGGTATTTCATCTGCAACCCACAGAAATCGCCTAAAATTACGTTTCCATTTGAAGCAACACCAAATGCTACTTAATCTCCGGCCATGTGAAGTATAGATAAGCTTCTCAGAGAGCAAAGGAGGGTTGGGGGGAGAGGGGGGAATCTGGGTAGCAAGTAACTTAAAATAGATGAAGTGGAACAGTTTGGAGTATCAGCTTGAGTGACAAGGAAGAAGAGAGAGATCCAAAGTCCAGGAGCAGATGACTTCAGTCTCACATCCCATCTTCTCCCTGGCTCCGTTTCCAAACCGCTCCCTCCCCCAGGCTGCTTTCCCAGCTAAAGGAAAGAAAAAAACAGAACGTCTTTTCCAGATTGGGGGCTGGTGGCCTCACATGTTGACACAGCAATAATTTTTAATGAGAAATTTTTAGTATTTGTGGGGGAGGCGTGAGCATTGTGTACACAGATGCTTCACCGGCCACCATGCTGAGGGCTGGGGGCCCACCCTCACCTCCCTCCAGCCTGGTGCACTGGGTCCCAAGACAGATTCCTTTCAGGCTAAGGGAAACATTTAGGCTTGCTCACCTTTGAACTGAATGCGATGATGTTTACCTTGGCAAGGCAAAGTGGCAGTTTTACAGATATTAAATACAGTCCTGAGGGGAATCTGGAGGCCTTCCTATATTTTAATCACCCAATTTAGCCAGCCTGAGGAGTCAGCTGAAGGGAAAACCTGTGGTAGGGTGGGAGGGAGGAGAAATTATCAGAAAATAAACCAGAGCTGACACAAGGGCTGAGGAAAAAAAGGAAAAAGCTATTTCTGATTTTCAAAGTTAAAAAAAAACAAACAACAACCTAAGAAGTGAAATTTCACAAATTAATCTCTAGCACCTCCATGCCACGTATGGTTTCTTGTCAGGTATTTCCTGCTTCTCTATATTCCACCTCAGCTCCCCTTCTCTCTCTCTCTGCAGGCTCCATTCAGATTCTAATTTGATTTTACCTGTCAATGAATATTGTTGCTGACAAGTTTTGCACATCTTGCATCAAGATTCCACCTCCCCTTCGCTCCCCCCGGGGCATGTGTATGTATATTTAAAAGAAAAGAGAGAGATACAAAGAGATTGTGAATGATGCCTGAAGTTATGCCAGGGTCAAGGCCTTGTTTATTGATTTTCTAACATAGCAGAACAGTGTACAAAAGGAAAAGAGACAAAAAAAAAATACTTCTGCAGCCTGGTAAATCTGGCTGTAAGCAGTTAGGCTTCAGCTAGGCTGTCAGAAGACTCCCTGCAGGAACACAATCCATGTTGATTTTACAGAGAAGGTTGTTATCCACGTTTCACTGCTGATTTATTGTTTTTTAACCAGCTCCTTATGCAAGACTTAAAAAAAAGAGTCATCTTGCGCTTTGCAAGGAGGAGACTTGCTGACTGCTGGTAAAATGACAAAGCTGATTACCACCCCAGGAAAGAAAGGGACCCACAATGGAGTTGCAAGAGCCAGAGCTGTGCCGGGTTATGAGCTGCCATCTGCCGGGCCCAGTTGTTGACCACCTGCAATGTTAGTTTAGGATTTGTCAGAATGTATGAAAGCTGCAGCTAATGTGGAAGAACATCATTGGGTACGTGTCCCTCACGAGGGCTGAGTAAATCTGAGCAGCTACATGCTCACTGCCAATCTAGGGGAAGCCAGACTCAAACAGTAAGATGGGGACACTGAAGACAAGTTTGATAAAGCCCAGCAGAATTGAAACAGCCGAATGAGGCCCGTAGCCTACATCTGCAGAATTCATTAGCCTGGCTTGATTGGCCTCTGTTAAACAAATATGGGATAAGGTTTCATACTTTTTCTGGGGGAGTGGAGCTAAAGTTTCAGGCTGATGATTTAGTCAGGTGTAAGCATGAAGTTTCCAATTTAGAGAAATAAATCTAAAGTGATTTTATTATCCTCTGTTTTACCCTGACACCCTGCTTCACCCCAACTCCTTGTCAGAATTCACATGATGTGTTTATATAGGCCGCACTGTAATTGATTGGCATGCAATATAACATGACACATAAAATGCATCTTCCCCAGACTACAGAGTTCAGTAGCTTCCATATTTCATCATGCGCTCTTTCCATTCCTCAGCAGTCAACTTTTCCTCTCTCTAAATTCTTTGAATTCTGTATTGTAAAGACCATGTGTTCTAAATACAGCTGGTGAGCCCAACAGTCTGCAGAGCAAGCCTCTACGATGAAATGGAACACTGTGATTTGCTATTTAATGTGCAACTAATTTTGCTTTAACTTAATTTACCAAGAAGATCTTTGCCAGCGGTTAGAGAGAGACATTTTGTCACCTTCATATTAGATCTGGTTGAATTTTTTTGGAAGAAAAACCGTTTTAATTGAAAAATCCTTTTTTTCCCATTGATTTTTTTCATAAAAAATATTGTTTTTTTTAAAAAGTTGATAAAGTTTTTATAAATATTTGTAAACAGAAAAAAACCGGTCTTCTCTTTATTGTTTAATCTTTCTGTCTTTGGGATAAAAATTCTTTGAGAAATGTATGTTTTAAATTTTAAAATAATGATTTTCAGGGAAAAAAAATCGCTTTATATGACTAAACTGACCAAAAATTAATTTTAAAGGGTTTTATTTTTGCATACAGAAAACAATAAAAAAAAGATAATTAAAAATAATTTAAAAAATGTTGAAAAGAATTTCAACTTTTTTTGATTTTTTTTTCCTGACCGGCCCTGAAGAATAAATGTTGTTTGCTTTTAATTAAAGCAGCTATCAATAAGAACACAGAGACATGCAATCCATTAGGCCAAATTCATTTCTTTCTTCTCTAGCATAACCCCATTCATCCACTAGTGTTGAATTTGTCCTGCTGACTCAGATAAAAGGAGAAATTATTTTTGTTTAATATTTCAACACGGCAAAGAAGTTAGCAAGGGAATTAAGTTTGCACAAGTTGTGTTCTTCCCTGACGTTTACCAAGAGGAGCCACCACATTCCCAACTACACTGTAGGTTTGTTGTTTCTAAGGCTAAGTGCTTTCTGTACAGACTCTCCCAAGCTGTTGCAAGCCACTTTTAGATGGATGCAACCCAGAAAGTGGAGTTGATGTGATGATTGTTCCTGCACCTGAAAGCAGCAATTGAGGGAGTGATTCAGTTCCTACATTGGTCAGTTCCTAACAGCAGAAGTCCAGGGAAGAGATGTGTCCTTTTCTAGTCTACATAGGCTCTTATACTGAGGTGGTGAGGGGCAGTATCTGAGTGCTCTCCAATAGTGAATTAAGTAGGGTTGCCAATGGTGTATTTCAAATATAAGGGACTTTTGTCTTAGCACCCCTGCCCCACGCCTCCTCCTATAATAATAAATAATAATACTAAATTAATAAATAATAAGCAGCACTCATCTACATTCATCTATTTCTTGCTGCTTTTTGCAGCGTTCAGCAATTCCTGATCTTGTTGTACAGAGATGAAAAAAGAAGGGACGTCCCTTGTAATAAGGGACTGTTGGCAACCCTGAAAATGACATAAATAGTATCTGACAGATGTTGTTCATCTTCTTCCATTGGGGGCGGGGGAGATTTGTTTTGGTAGGGTTTATATATACACACAAACACGCTGCTCTGTATTTGTTTGAGAAGGCAGGTCAGAGAAGTGCTTCATGCACTTAGAGCGCAAGTTGTGGAGATCTGAGATGGTCCTTAGTTCCTGGCAGAATTCATTCCACAGTTTCAAACCATCTCCCAAGAAAGTGCTCTCTCCTGCTTCGACTAAGAGTTGGTGCGCTCCATTGTGTTGGGGGAGCAGAGTTATTAACTAGGTCTTTGTCCCGGGGCTGCAGGAAGTCTTTTAGATATGCTAAGAGTAAATCTTTCACAGACTGTCACTATTGCTTTTTAAGCACAAAAACCAGAATATTTCAAGAGTGAGGAAAAAAATAATCTCTTTCTTCTACTCCTGTTATTATCTAATATAACAATATCTTAAAGTGTGTTGTGTATGATTCTTCAGTTACTCAAAGGAGTAGTAATAGCTAGTTCTTATCATCTGTTTATCTCAGAGTGCTTTACAGAGAAAATTCTCAGCTTTACAGATGGGGAAACTGAGGCACAGATGGGGAAACTGAGGCATAGATAAATGTAGTGACCAACTCGGGAATAAAATCCAGTTCTCTCAAATGAAGTAGGTGTTTAAAAGCTAGTAGAGTTTCAGCATAGATTTTTCCCTCTTGATTAAAGGATACCCTTGAGAAAATATTTTATTCATTATTACGGCTGTTTTCATTCCCCTTTTTCACTACTTTACATGCCAGGCTGTGAAAAGGGTCACTGAATCCATGTCAAGGTGTCAACATGGGCAGCAAGTGTGTTGTCAGTGCACAACACCAGTGCTGTTAGCGTGCAAACTGTTGCTTACCGGGCTATACAAAGGAAAGCAAGGGAGGAAGCGTGAGAGGAAATTGAAATTGGGAATCAGATGAAACAATACAGTTCATAGATTCAAAGGCAGAAGGGACCACTGTAGTCGTCTAGCATCTGATCTCCTGCATAACGCAGGCCACAGAACTTCTCTGAATTAATTTCTGTTTAAACCAGAGCATGACTCTAAGGAAATCATCCAATCTTGACTGAAAACTTGCCAGTGCTGGAGACTCCAGCCCAGCCCTTGCTAAACTGTTCTAATGGTTAATGATCTTTCACTGTTAAAAATGTGCACCTTATTTCCAGTCTGAGTTTTTCTAGTTTCAACATAATTCAGCTCAGTGGGCAAACAAGCCAATGATCCATACAGTAGAGGCTTTGTTTGGTGTCCATTGTGCTTCATGTCTCCATTACGTTTTTCTAGGGACCCACCAAGTGTATGGGCTCTTTTGCAAACACAAGCATATACACAAAGGCTTTGGGGTCCTGATTCAGGAAGAGACTTCAGCACATGACTAACTTTAAGCACCTGAGTAGTCGCATTGAAATCAACAGCACTATTCATATGTGTGAAGTTAGTCGTGTGCTTTGGAACGTTGCTGAATTTGGACTGGGATGAGGTTGTGATGGGTAGGCTGCAGAAAAGTGTGGCTGTTTAGTTCAGACGAGCACCCACAATTCACATGCCAATCCAGATGTCTTAGTCAGCAAAACTGAGACCTCAGTCTTACTAAAACATGCTTCCTCACTAGAGCCCCGCAACTTCCGGTGTCACCAGACAGCAAATGTGAAAAATTGGGATGGGGGTGGGGGGTTATAGGAGCCTATATAAGAAAAATACCCCCAAAATTGGGACTGTCCCTATAAAATTGGGACATCTGGTCACCCTAGCAACTTCCAGCTAGGCCGGGAATCTCCCCACAACAGCCTTTCGTGCTATGTTGTTGTTGCGTCTCCTTCTAACGCATCCAGAAGCAGGAAGTGCAAGGGACCCCAAGATGGAAAATAAGAAAATAATTAATCCACTTTTTTTCAACTTTCCAAAGATTCCATTTGTGTGGGAAATGAAGGTTCAGGTTATTATACTGACCTCCTTTGCAGGGTGCTTTGCAATCTATTGCCAAAAGAGGCTATACAAGAGCTATGGATTATGATTATTAGGAGGAGTGATATTCATGTTTTATTTATTTGTTTATTATAATACAGCAGCACCAAGAAGTCCAGGCATGGTAACAGAGGCAACATGGGGGGTGGAGGAGTTGTAGAACCATGTGCCTCCCACATTTTTGCCAGAGTTTGCTGGCTCTGCTCGGTCACTTGGTGCAGCCAGGCACTCACTCTGGATGGCAGCTGCTGGAGCCAGCAAGCTGGGAGCTGCAGGCATGGGGAGAGGCAGCAGCAAACAGCTGGGAGCTGCAAGGAGATGCCACTGTGGTAAGGGGGGTGGGTGACTCAAGCAGTTCGGAGGGGAGGTGACCCTATAAATTGTGCCCCCCCCCCACTATCAGCAGGCACCCATTGTCTCTGCATGGTAGAGGTCCCATTGGTCAAAGTGCTGCACAAACATAAAGGTAGACATGATCCTTAGACGAATATTGGAAACTCTATAGTCCTGCACTCCTATGCTTCCTTTTGATTTCAGTGGGACTGCTTAATTGTGAAGCATTCTCAACAACTTGCAACAGGGGCACGAGGGTGGAAGTGGGTAATAAAAATACATCCATGTATCTATTTATAGCCAAGCAACAATATTTCCTTCTAAAGAACAAATCTAACCACTTTTTGTTATTTATTAATGTACTTCTGTGACCTCTAAAATGTGCGGTGCATTTTTAATATACATTGGGAACCTTTTCTGCTTCTTCTATCTTGCCCTTTTCCTTTTCCCCAAGACCAAGTAGATCAAACAAGCGTCTGTGTGCTTTCTACCAAGCTGCACCTCGCACTGGGGAGGAGTTCCCTGTGAACATCCACAAAACGAATGCTTTATCCTTCCTCAAATCCCTCCTTCAAACTCTCCTTGATGCCGACAAACACCTGACAACAGTTAGGCTGCTGGTGTGATGAGACCACAACCTATCACACTGACCAAGTGTTTTGGTGGATACAATAGGATTTGTATTAGGTTTATATGCCGATCCTTTTTCTCCATGATGTCCCCATTCTCTTAGGGATTATAAACAAAGCAGCAGGGTGCATCTCAAGAAACAGAAAATCATCTTTAGCTGCATGAAAAGAAAATGAAGGCATTTGGGATATTGCAAAAGGATCTGTCCAAGCATCCTTTTGTTGTGGGTTCTCCCAGTTTTTATAAACTACACTGAATGGGACAGCTGATGATGCTATTCTACAAAATGCAATTATTAAACGTTAAATGTTTGATGGCCAATTATGTGGTTAGGTCATTTCCTGGACATCTGAAACTGTTTTAATTATTATAAACTATATATAGCCATTTAGAAGACCCACTCAAACAATAATCTCCCATACTTTTGTTGCCTCAAGGTAAGTATGACATGCCATTTTCACAAATGCTTGGCTTCATTTAAAAATGTTATAATTTGATGGAATGTCTCACTCATTCTTAACATCTAGGAGCACAGGGTGGGGCTTTGAAAGCCCTCTATGCCACATGAATGGCAGCATCCAAATCTTTCAGGGAGCTTTGAAAATCTCTATGCCAGTATAAAAGGTTTACCTGCAAAAGAGTACACGCTCTTTTGCATGGGCATGAATAGCACACACAAAACATTGACTTCGGTAAGGCCAGGCTTTCACCCTCAATGTGGGTATGCAAGAAACCAATTTGCGGGCAAAGATACCTTTGGATACATGCAATCCCCATTTGTACCCACACATCTTGTGTTTTTTGTATGCCACTTGTGTACGTGCAAAAGTACATGTACCCTTTTTGTGCACAGACTTTTAAAAATAGGGGTCTTGCTTCTTAAGGCCATCACTCGGTAGCAAAAGTATTTAAAAAAATCTGTAATAGCCACAGTGTCTTAGGTTCTGAGATTCTAAAGTCAAGGGACAAATAAAACAAAATCTGTCACCTAGAACTCTACTGCTGTTATAGGACTATTGATGCTACAGAAAAAGCAAGTAAATAGAACAGGGCCATTGTACCCCATAACTTACGGACCATAAGAAACATAAGGGGGAAAAACAGCTGTTATCAATGGTTGTAGTTCCACTGAAATCCATGAAGCTATGTCAATTTACCAGTTTAGGTTCTGACCTTGAATGCTTTGCAGATGGAAGAGGATCAAAATAAATTGGACAAGACAATTGGGGCCAGAATCACTGCTGGTATAACTACATTGAATTCAATGGAATTATGGCAGCAGATACATTTAAGAATAGTGCTTACGTAGAGTTTAAACTCACTTGTGGTCAAATGACCCTCTAGTATGGTTTGGTCAACTACTACGCATGGGGTTAACCTGTCTTAGAACACCAGTGTAATGTAGGAACTGAAGATACAGCACTGGGTTTGAATACCATCCTCACACGCTGTAGGCCATCCATGCCGACTGGCCAAGCCATCTTAGACTCCTGTTTAATCACAACTGACTTTCAGCTGTTCTCAAGCAAAGTTCTTAAACGTAGTTGTTCTAGCGCTTGGGGACAGAGCATCAAGCCAAATTTAGCATGCCAGGGGATAATGTTATAACATAGCAGTGTCCCAAGCATCTTATACCCTGGTCCAGTGCTTCCCAAACTTGGGACTTTGCTTGTGTAGGGAAAGCCCCTTGCGGGCTGGGTCAGTTTGTGTACCTGCCGCCTCTGCAGGTTCGGCCGATCGCGGCTCCCAGTGGCCGCAGTTCGCTGCTCCGGGCCAATGGGAGCTGCTGGAAGTGCCGTGGGCCGAGGGACCTACTGGCAGCCGCTTCCAGCAGCTCCCATTGGCCTGGAGTAGTGAACCACAGCCACTGGGAGCAACGATCGGCCAAACCTGCAGACGCAGAAGGTACTCAAACCGGCCCGGCCCGCTAGGGGCTTTCTCTGCACAAGTAGCGGAACAATTTTGGGAACCACTGCCCTGGTCAGAGCAGAGCTGTGATTCTGTTAATACTATAAATGTCATGTCGCAGAACCTGGTTACAACACGACTGTTCACTAACCTGGTTACAGGCCTGAAGAAGAGCTCAGTGCGACTCGAAAGCTTGTCTCTCTCACCAGCAGAAGTTGGTCCAACAGAAGATATTGCCTCCCCCACCTTGTCTCTTTAAATGACATTGGAATTTTGGATGATTACTTACAAAACATGGCCAAGGTCTAGTCTGCCCTACAGCTGGAACTCTGCTTGTAACCAGAGTAGGGGAAAGCCAAGTTATAGCATCTCCTGTGATATGTTTGTGTCTATAGGGCCAGACCTCATCTTCTGTAAACTGTTTGACACCAATTGAAGACCTAGCCATAGTGTAGACATGCTCTGTGTTTCAATATAGTCCTGGACCATCATAAATCTACCTGTGCAGATGAGTCCCTAGGGGGAAATTAAAAATAAAAGGGAAAATATACTTGTAAGGGATTCTAAATCTTTATGCAACCTTCACTAGCACAAGCAGCTTTGCTGTTACCTTGAATAATCCAGCTAACTGCAACAGCAAAAGCTTTCAACTTTCAACCCTTTTCAGGGGGAAAGTCTTTAAAATATTTATTATTACAATAAATTGCATCATTTAAGGTCAAAACAGAAGCATATTTTTGGACTCAAGGTTGTTTTGTTACCTGCAGAGGCTGAGTCCTGTTGGAATGGTCTGTGTTTCCAATTTCCCCATGCTATTTTGTTACTATGAGATGATGGGAACACCGCTTTGCTGTTATAGTTTCTATTTTTTTCTTAATTGGCTGTTCATACACATGCCTGGCTGGAGTTGAAAATCTCAGCAAAAAGCCACTAATACCTGCATGTTTGACCTGCAGTTTATAAATCAGAACATGTGTTTTCATATTTCAAATTAAACAAATGAACGTTACCAGAACTTGACAGCAAAGTATTGTCTTTTCACAATCAAGGGGCCAGATTCGCCACTGGGGTAAATCTACATTGCTACATACACTTCCCCTGACTTCTAGTCCCGTTTGTGTCATCCTTTATTTTCTGAAGCAACTTTTCTACAAGGAATTATTGGGGTGAAGATAGCATGTGTACAAATTTCCATCTGTTCGCTTGAGAGTGGAAGCTGCCTTCTGTCTGTAATGTGGAATCAGAGTTTCACAATGGATTTCTCCCTATCATATATATAATTATATTTAGGTATATAAGCTTTGATTCAGCAAAGCACTTACACTTGAAATCAATGGGACTTAAGCACATGCTTGCAATTAAATACAATTTAACTGAATAGAGCCATTAACAAAGTGTGTGGGAGGCAGCTTATATTGGTACATCTGTGTGTAAATAGAGAGGGAAATGGTTCCAAATCTTTCAGCGACCCCAAACCAAAACTATCTATCTATACAATGATCCATCCATCCCACTGATCCTCCCACTAGTTATTTATGCTGTATTTATCACCGTGACATCTGGGCATCAAACCTCTGACTGCCAGAAGCTGGGACTGGATGTCAGAGGATGGATCACTTGATACATTGCCCTATTCAGTTCATTCCTTCTGAACCAACTGGTACTGGCCACTGTCGGAAGACTGGCTACTGGGCTAGATTGACCATTGGTCTGATCCAGTATAGCTGTTCTTATGTTCTTTTATATTTCTTCCAATTTTTTTTTCAGATACAGAGATTCTGACCTCATTTATACTGAGGTCAGTTTCTATGATTTTTATTCATATTGCAGTAGTGCCGAAAATGTGCAAGGTGCTGTACAGATAAGGTGACCAGATGTCCCATTTTTAAAGGGACAGTCTCATTTTTTCTTATATAGGCGCCTATTGTCCCCCTGTCCCGTTTTTTCACACTTGCTATTTGGTAACTCTATGTACAGACGTATTCATTAAGAAGACCCCTTCCTCATTCTATGTCCCCTGATCCTTCAAACATTCTGACATTTACATGCTTAACTCTATGCACTCGCCAAAAATTAAGAACATGAGTAAGTGTCTTCAGTTATCAGTGGCCTAAAAAGCCAGTGGAGTTATTTTAGATTTGTGCCATTGCAACTGAAGTCAGAATGTGGTCAAATGGATTGAATCAGACCTGTACTAAAGTCAGTGCCAAAGCTCTCATTGACTTTGACCAGAGCAAGACTGAGCCCAAGTCCATTCCTCTCTTGCAAGCTTTTGGTTGAGAGAAAACAATAATCCGTTTGTGCATAACTATGCAGTCTTTTATTTGTATTTAAGTCACATATCTAAAAAGCAGCTGGATTAACTCAGCTGTGTAAAGCTGATGAACATGGAAAAATGTATACGAAGGAAAAAACAACCAGCATCTCCCATTTGGAGTATTCATTATTTAAAAATCTTTTTTCCCCAAATGAGTATCTCCTTTAGGTGAGGAAAATGTATTTGCTTTTTGGGTCAGAATAGAGAAGAAAAGAAAAAAAGAGACTTTTTTTTTCTTTCCTGGAGTAACACAATTTAATTAGAAACCGTTTTAATGGTTACCTTACCCTCTAAGACTGAAAGATCTAACTCGCCTCAATGTACTTAGCTCAAAATCCCTGTAGAGGTTCAGATTTCTAGCTGCAGTTGCCAGGAACGGTGAATTCAGGCCTTTATAGCGTCCGTGTGATTGTCAGCTAGAAGAGCATTAACAGTGTATTACAAAAATGGAGAGTTCCCTCACCTCCTTTTGGCCAGTTGTTTCTACATGGTGGGAAGGAAAACATTTTCCCAGTCAGCCCTTTACTGTGCAACTGGGAGAAACTGTCACTTCGTTATGAGCAAGCCCTGCAAGATAAGTCAAAATGATTTACCCTGTAAATAAAGGGGGCTGTTTTCTTTAACTGGAAGAATTGCCCATGTGGTGAGACTTCCTATGGGAGGGGATGTGGCTGGCCCTCTACATTTATCCACTGTGTTTGTCTTTTTTTGAAAAAGCAACATTGGAAAGATTAACAAGTCTGTCACTGAAGGAACTGATCTATCAAAGCTGCGGATACAAAGCAGACCATTCATTCCTTGCGTTTCTGAAATCTCACTTCCAGTGCAACCTGGGTCTTCCCATTTGGGTTCTGATTAAAGGAGGGATTTCCCGCCCTCCCCTCTGGGCATATAATCCCTTTTCAGATGAAGGATTTCTGCATATATTCTGTACATTGTAATTTGACCCCTTCCAACACAGGCTGGCTAATTTGTCTGTAGAAATTTGGAGAGGAGTTTTGTTTGTATGTAGAATAGGGAAGGGGTGCTGCAGATAAGACAAGTGTGAGCTAATGACCTGAGCACAGAACTGGACATCAGGAATTCCTGAGATCTAATACCTACTCTGACATTGGCTTCTTCTGAGGTTTTGGACAAATCACTTACCCTCTGCCTCTGTTTTTCCATCTGTAAAAGGGGGATAGTAATACTGACCTATCTCACAGTGGTATAAGGAAGATTATTTCATGGTTCTAAACTATTTTGCAAATAATATAATCAAATAACATTATTTTAAAAGTCTCTATCTTTAGCTAGCTACTTGGATGGCTCCCATCCCCATAGTATCTAACCCACCTGTATACTCATATGATTTTTTCTGTGATAAAGAAAGACCTAGCAGTTTGCTGCTCACAGTCCACCATGCTTTGCTTTAAATTCTCCTGGACAGACACAGCCAGTTCCCAGTTAAGGATCCTGGGGAATGTAGCCCAATGGATATTTCTAAGGAAGGACTGTAATCAGAGCCACCACTAGAGGGCATTCCAGCGGACATTCCTCCCCTGAAGTAAGGAGAATGGCACCCAAGGATGCATTTGGACCTATAGGCACATATTGCTATAATAGTATGCAAATTTTGCAGCCCTCCTTTCCCTCAAGGCTCCTTCCACCCTAACTAGTAAATGGCAGGCATCACCATGTACTGCTCCCAGAGCAGTCTGCTTTACTGAATGTTAAGCAATGGCCATTTTGGGGGGGTTCTGAAGGCTGCTCAGTCAGTTACCACCTCTCTCTGTGGAGACTATTAGTGGTTCAGTGGCTTTTCCTCGACCCAGCCAGGCTGTATCCTTGTGTATCTCGTGGAAGGAGGTCAGCGGCAGCATATGCCAAAGGGAACCAGCTGCCTTGGGACCTGGTGCAATTTAAGAAAAACCTGCCTCCTGCGAACCTTGTGCTTTGATCTCGCCTGCCCAAAAGCAACCTCTCACCTTGGTGTCTCAGGCATGGGACTTGCACAAGGGAACCAGATGGCTCCTAGCCTGGGGCTTGCCTCTGTCAAAAGAGGGCATGGCTCCCAGAAGCTGCAGAGCAAGGATAAAGCCAATCTGTCCCCTCAGACACAAACAAACCAAAGGGAAATCTGTCCCTTTGGCTAGGAAATCCTTTTGATTCCCAGGTGGAGGCAAAATGTTCCTCTGAGTTGAAACATATAAGGATGACGGTCGCTTATGCCACTATCATCTTGCTACATTTAAGACCCCTACCTCTTCAATCCATAAAATATTTCCTCTTAATATACTTCTCAGTGAGTTGCAGTAGAAAATGAAATAGCTATGGAATATTATCTGCAGATATTGGGGTAGGTCTAACCTGCTGGCCATCCCGGGGGTATCTATACTGCAGTTAATGGAGTTCTTCCCAGGGGTAATGAATTTGGCTCTTACGTTCACTGATTTCTGGGATGCCACACACTTAACAATGATGCTCGTTAAGGGGATGATCCCTGAAAAATGCCATAAACCCTCCACTCTCATGAACTGGCCCAGTGCAAAAGGTGATCAGTGCCTCCTAGCCCCATTGGTTTCACCCAGAGTCAAAAGTGTTTAACAGCTCCCAGGATCAGGACCTATTTTACTCCATTTTCAAATTGGTCTGCAGAGATTTAGCAGCTCAACTCCCGTTAATCTCAATGGAAGAGGGCCAACTCCTGCATCGCTATTCGTCATACATAATGATTCAAATAGCCTAAGGCCATGAGATCAGTGCTGCTTTATTGTAGACACCCCACATCTGAGACTAAATAAAGGCACGAGTAAACTTTATTAGCAGCTAAGAAATTAATTATGACATGGACATATGACACATTTGGAAATAATTGACATGTGTAAATCATCCTTGTAATTTAAAAGAATCAGACACAAGCTTTCAAAATACTTTACTAACACTCTTCTAGCCTGGCTGGCTGGTATGTAAGTAAGTCTACTGACTTTCCCATTTTACTCCTGGGGAAACTGAGGCAGGAAGCCAACTTTACCAAGACTTCATGGTGAGTCAGTGTCAGAGCTCGGATTAGAACTCAAGAGTTTCTGGCTCTCCCGTCCTTGGCTCAGATCAGTTTTAATCCCTATATCTTTGACTTTCTTTAAATACCTTTTAGGGATGGTGAGACTATTTGGCACTAATAGCTTTTTCCTCTTGCATCTTCTAACTCCCCCCCACCAAAAAAAACCTTTTAAATCTTTAAAAGAAAATGAGGGTTGACTCTGCGATTAACCAGGCTTAATCTCAGCAAAATATTTCCATTTTGCTAACCACTGATTCTATTGAGAAGAGAAGGCTGCTGCTATGGATTTCCTTCACTTCAGGTCTCTGCCAACCTGGGATGCTATTCCAAGACAAAACTAATGTGATTTATGCAAATTATTTACTTTCAGTCCTGATAGGAATCTATCTAATGTACTTCCCTGGCTCCATCACCACAGTATCTAAGCCTGACAGTCTTAAATGTATCTAATACCCCCATGAATACAGAAGTGCAATTTATTCCCATTTTACAGGAGAGGAACATGTCTACACTGCAGTCACAGGGTGTGAGTACAGCCATACCCGAGTATGTCGAGTAGACATACCCGAGCGAGCTTTAATTTAGTCAGCTTGGGCACTGCTAGCAGTGAAGCCACAGCAGAGCGCGTCGGTTCCCAGCCTGCCAGGAACCCTGGTTAATTACTTGCAAAGGCCTTGCTGCTGCAGCTTCATTTGTCCTGCATCTGAGCTGGCTAAATTGACTTGAGTGTGACCACATCAGCTGCAGTTCCACCCTGTGACCTACTCTAAGTGACTCCCCTCTGAGGTTGCCCAGGGAGTTTGTGGCAGAACAGGAAATTAGCCCAGGTCTTTCAAGTCTAAAGCAAGTGCTTTAACCACTGGGCCAGCCATCTTTGAGGATGACATTTCCAAACACAGTAGTTCTAATTAACAGCCTATCACTGCTCAGATTCGTGAGCTGGGGCCAAGTATGTCTGTCCCAGCGACGCTACCGCTGATCAGATAATCGACTCCAGCTCCCACTGGAGAGGTTATCTGTGCTTGCAGGATCAGGGCCCAAATGACCACGCTAAAGCCAAATTCACCCCCTGTGGGAGTCGAAGGCACTCAGTAGCTCATCAGCCTGGCCCTTTTCTTTTATTGAGCCGCTGTGCAAACTTCAAAGATGTTATTTTATATGACCTTGGAATCTATTCAAAGCTGAATAAAGTGTTTTTCTTCTGAAGACCTGGGCTGTATGTTGTGTAAGATATGTATGTTCTGGAGGAAACAGTGAACATGGCCGTCACCTGCTGAACTCAGATTTGTTCATCAAATATCCACCATTCCCCAAGGTAAAATTCCCCGAAAGTGTTGAAGCTTCATTGCACCAATGACAATAAAATACGTTTGCTAGCCACCATTCTGTCAGGTTTTACAACAATTGCTTTTGAGCTGTTAAGTATGCTGTTCTTTAGTCAAGAATCACTGCTTTTGTGCACACACTTCCTGTTGAGTGACATTGAACCATTACACACAGAGACTGATTATTCAAAAAACACACAAAACCATATAGATAAGTCCCCCCTATAAAGCCATTTTACATTTATATGGTGGAATGTTCCCTTTTAATCTGTTGTCAAAACTAAGTCTCTCTCTGCTTTTGCTGCAGCTCTCCTCTGGAGAGGGAGTGGGGTTGGTAGTGAAGGCCTGATGACAAGGCCTTTTGGGGTAATGTTGGCCATCGGGTAGCAAAAATGGGAGCTACTTGAGGTGCTGGCAGAGAAATGGAAGACTCCAGCAGGGGAACGAACGAGCAGTACTTGTGGCACCTTAGAGACTAACAAATTTATTTGGGCAGCCAGGAGAGAGATTGGTCCCTCTATTGGAAAGTGGTAAGAAGCATTGCTAGCTGAATGGCGTTACAATTTCATTAGCTCAAGTACAATCACTTGACTCATTGAGGCCCCGATCCTGCATGGATGTAAGCTTACCCAGATGAGTCATTCCACTAAAGTTAAAGTCCCTAGTTTAATCAATTTCATTTTCCAGCAGTAACAAAACACTGGCAGTGTGAGCTGGGTGACTATATTGTCACACACAGCACATGCCAGTGTCTCACATTCTCCTTAGCAATCTCTGAATGCCACAGCTTTCGCTTGGAAGCATCAATTTCTTTTAATCTTGGATTTGTTCCCCTAGGATTTTTCTCTTCTGCCTGGATTTGGCAGTTTGGCCTCCCATACTCGACAGCCGCTTTCTAAGCCCGGGAATAGAGTTGTCCAGTTGTGAAAGCCTCTGTCTTTGCTAACATACCTTCCTACACAGTCTAATCAATCAAAAGGGAGGAAATGTGTGTTATTTTTGATAAATGGGCTCCAAGATTTGCTGATTGTGTTACAGGGAGGACCAGATTAATTTGGGTCTGAATGAAGTGACAAGGCATTGCAGTCCATTGTTTTTAAAGGGCAGAGTTGTGCCGGAGAGCAAGAGGTGGGGGTGGTGGGGTGAGGCTGCTTCTTACCCCCAGGCACAGATTAGCCACATCCCGGGATGAAGTGTAGGAAGGAGGGCAATTTCTCCCATGCAAGGGGACGGAGAGCGGGCAGAGTCTTGACTCCAGTCTCCAACACACTGGTCAGTCATCTGTGCCAGATATAGGGCTGGCCAAGATCATGTCCCCTCTGGAGCAAGTGGGACGCAAAGGATTGTCCTACAGTATGGCAAACACCGTATATTCAACCCCTGCAAAAACACATCACCACAAACACCATGTCAGCTCGTCCCTTGCCGCAAAAAAAAATCATGAGATTGGCTTAAAGATCATGACATTTAAATGAAAAGACCCCCCCCCCCAATTTTGTCCTGGTTTCCAAGCCTTCAAGGTGCACTTGGGTCCCATTTTTAAGTTTTTCTTTGCAACCCTAAGGGCTAGAAACTTACTTTAAAAAAGTGAGGGCCAGGGAGGGGTAGAGTTGAGATACTCATGTAGTCAGCTGGTCCCAGGTGTTAGGGCTTTAAAGAAAAGCTTCAGCTTTCACTAGACTTGTGATAAAATGGTGAGAGCATGCCCCACTGATACTGTGGCTCGCTGAGACCCGATTCTGTCCTTGATCCCCTCTGGGCAGCATACCTGCTTGCTGCTCCTTGCTCAGGCTTTGTGGCAAAGCTGCAGTCTAGCCCATAATGTTCCAAAAAAGAGCATTTTAATGAGCATGATTAAATTAAATACTTAGCAAAGAATTAGCAGACATGAGAAACTGATTTTTCTTTTAAATTTCTTTGTCCTTACTCTTTTAAAGGTCACTTCTTCTCTGATGTGGGCTTCATAGGTTACATTTGCCATTATTTAAATTCCACGGTGCTCTAGTCTAACTAAATTACATGAAAGCTGCTGGCTGCTTCAAATAACTCAGTCCCCCATCACTTCCCAGCGAAGAGGGTTGCGTGATACAATGGAGGCTGTCAGTGATTACAAAGAGAATAGCAATTTGATGTAGAAAAAAAATATACAAGCAAAGTTTGATATGTTCTTCTTTCTCTCAAATTTTAAGAAAGAATTAAAATATCAACATGGGCTTATAGGATAAACTCATGAGAAGGTTCAAGGGCTTGTCTACATGGGGGAAATTGAACACCATAGATACAGTGGAGTAATGAAGCCTTGGAAACAGAGTAATTATTGCAGAATAAAAATTCGCTTTTATTCTTGAATAGTGTCTCCATGCTAGGGATTTATACTGGAATAGCTAACTTATACCAGGATAGCTGTAGCGGAATAGTTATTCTTCTCTGACATGTCTCCCCATAGAGAAAAGGTGGAACTCATGACCTACACCCAAGTCCTGCAAAGACATGCTCATCTTTGGAGAAGTCCTTTTGATGTCAGTGGGACTATTCATCGAGGGTAAAATTAAACACATGCTTATGCCTCTGGAGGATCAAGGCCTAAGTGAAAGGTTTCCTGGTGGAATTTCTGTCCTTCCTGCTCAGAAAGGACACATTGTAAGAACAGTCTCTCTCATGGCATTGAGGGATGTCCACTTCTGATCCCAGCTAGTATCCAGACGCATGACAGAAGGGGGAAAAGAGCAATTAAAGGCAATGCTAAGCTAATGTTTCCAAATCTAGAAATAGCTGGGTTTGGTTCTGGTTCTGGGCACGTGTTTGGATCAGTTCTTCTTGTATCTGGATACATTTGTTTACCCCTAAAAGATGTGCTTAAAACCTAATTAAAAAAGCATTTCCAATCTTCCTCTTCCATAACCCCTATAATTAACATACACACGTGTATGCACACACACATTAGGGCAAAGTTTTAGCTGATCAGCGTGGCTCCTTGAAATCAATCGAGCTTCGTCAATTTACAGCAGTTAAGAATCTGTCCCATTTTATCTAATATTGATGAATTCTATTCTGAAGTATGTCTTTGCTGTTACCTTGTCATCCACCCTTGTTTATCAGTTTTTGCCATTTAGCCTTTCATTCTCTGGGGCAGGGACTGTCTTTGCATAATTTGTCTATACAACGACTAACATAATGGGACCTTGATTCCTGGCTGGGGCCTTAGGAGCTACCCCAGGGTAAATAAAATATTTCTATCTATTAACAGATAGGCTTGAGCATGAAATTTAAATCCAGGAGAATTGATTTGGCCCACTGCAACTAGGAAGAAGCTGCTAAGTTCAAATCCAGTTCTGCATGTCATTGACACGCGGTGCAGCTCTCCTCATTTATGCTGAGCAGTGTATTGCAAGAAAGGGTTAAAATAATCGTGGCAAAAATCAGCTGTCTTTTAACCTTGTTGCAAAATCTAGACAACCCAAGGATGTTTGCTTTTCTCTCTGAAGGTTAAGTTGTCCTAACAGGTGCTAATTTTGTGTTTTCTTATGGAGATCTGCCCATATTAGAAGCAACTGTGTGCAAACAAAAAAAGCCAATTAGAGTGCAAGAGTATTTTTCATCCTTCCTATTTCTATCAGTCATGTTAAGCCATAGACTTATCCTTTCTTGAGAATTGGTAGACTTGTGCCCTCTTTGGGGAAAATTGCTATTCTAATGTCATGGGAAAAGTATTGTCCTGGGGAAGTGGATGATCCATGCTAACTGGGATTTGTCATCAGTTTTGGCAATCTACGTAGCAGGGGTTGAGATTAATGGAGCCAAAGACTTTAAGCAAATATTGTTGGCGTGCTGTTAAACTGTCAAGAGAGCAAGAAAAAAAGCTCACTCTGCAGCCCCCAAATAAAGATTTGTATTCACTGAGCACTGCAAACCTTATATTAGGAATTATTTACAGCTAACTACTTTCCAAAAAGGAAACAACCAAGTGGAACTTATTGTCCAAGGTTTATTTGCTGTGTTTTTGTTAGATTTACATTTAGATGGTTGAATCTGAGCAGGGAATAAGTCTGCCAAATCCACTTTTAAATACACTATGCTGAAACCTCAGCTGGTGTAAATCAGCATTGATCATTGACTACAATGGTTCTATACAGATTGGCAGCTGTTGAGAATCTGGCCCAGGATTTCTACATTTTTGTATAGACCATAAATAAAAAACAGTGAAATTCCTGAAATCCAGATAGTTGGTATTTAGTTAGTGCAAAAATGCTGACATAAGACCCAACATTTTCTCTATCCATGTATTCAGCTATCTAGCTTGCAAGCTGTAATAAACCAAAGTAGTACATCAATTACAATATTTTATGATTATTTTATACTCTTGGCAAAATACTCAATGTTATCTTGAACTCTATTAAGGCTCAGCTGATTAAAGGTTGAAGTTTTTCATAAGTTATTGATGTTATTTCTTTTATTCAAATATTTTTATAACAAACTAGCTATGATAATATTTTTCTTGGCCAGAGACTCAAGACCAAAGACTTATGTTGTAGGTAACAATATACAACTGTTTATTTGGTTTATGGACACTAAATAAATATGTTGATCCTGTATGTACATCTTAGAAATAATTCTACAAGTCACATTTTGATTTGCCACTGTTTAACTTTAAAGTGGAACTGATTTTCATTTGCAATATGGTTATGCTCAGAAAATGGGCTATGTAAAAATAACCCATATCTATGCCCGGTGACTGATTTTGTCATCTGATGTTAACAAAAATAAATCAAGTCTGGTCATGTATCTGTCTATCCATCCATGCGTCCCTATGAGCTTCTGATATATCCACCACTATAGTATCCAGGGATCCTATTCTTTCCCTAAAGGATTATGATAACGCTTATTAATCTCACTGGAAATTATTCATACACAGATGGGATGGGATGGGGTGAAGAATGCTAATGTGTTAGCCAAAGGCCGTGATTCAACAAAGCACTTATGCATGTGTTTAAGCCTCATTGAAGTCAATGGGATTTGAATATATTCTTAAATCCTATACTGAATTGGGGCTTAAAGGGTATACTTCACCTCAGAGTCAACTCTAGTGATCTGCATGTGAATTATTTATCTGATGTTAGCCTAGTTCGAGTGAGAGAAGTCATACTGCAAAATAATGCTCGACTTCTTGCATCTTCACTGGTGCTGTACTTGAGTGTGGTGCAAAGACTTCTGGGGCCATATCCCATGGTTCTTAGCACTGCAGTGTGCTGATTATCTCTATGCATTCTTTCAGTGTGTTGTGAGAGAACTTGTCTGTCCCCAGAGTAATTGAGAGTCTTTGGACGACTAGCCATTAGCATGTGGCACTAGCCAGCGCCCACATTGTAGAGTGACTAGCAGCTGATTGGATGAGCTCATTCAAGCTTTAGCCATCTCAAGTTCATAGCACCACCACATTCAAATGAGGGGTTTTTCTGTGTGGATGGGACTTGGGTTAAGGGCAGCTCTCAAGCTATAACACTAGCTGGCTTTGTAATGAACACAAGTCAACAGGAAGTATGTTTAGATGCAAAGTTTTGCATTATAGAGTTTGTGGACCAGCTTGCATCTGGACAGAAACCTCCCCAAAGCTTGTAAGGGATGTTTTGATTCTGGTCCATCACAAATTGAAGCATCTAGTTTCATGCAGCTTTGAAGTGAAACCTTTTGTTAGGTCACATTTGGCTGAAACAGGGTCCAGATTCACAAAGCATTTGGCAAACTTGGATGGAGTTTCAAATTGGTAATGACCCCCTCCTTGGTTTCAGGTTTTATGGCTAACCATGTGCACTTTTAGCTCCACTGGAAATAATCGGGGACAATAAAACATTAATTTGTCAAGTTTTGAAGAAGATGTTTAATCAATGTAAAGAATACAAATGGGAAGAAGTGTTGACTGATGGAATCCTTATTTTTTACCTTAGTGTTTGAGAAAGATACCAAATTGTATCATAAGAATAAAGATGAGTAACAGTACTTTGCACTTATATGGCACCAAGGATCTCAGAAGGTTTTACAGACATGAATAGATAAAGTCTCACCATACTGTATGGTAGCATTAGGGCATGGATCTCCCCATCTAAGTTTGTCTGGGCCAAGTTAAGCAAGCAAATAACTCGTGCAACTGTTGCAGAGACCAGCATGGGGCATTATTGGGATGAGACTTGCTAGGGCAGTGTTTCTCAACCTTTTTGATACCAGGGACCAGCTTGCTGCCTTCCTAAACTGTGGCAGGGAGATCTCAAAGACTGGCACCAGTCCATGGACTGGTCATTGAGAAGCACTGATTTAGGGTGTAAGAATTCCCTGGCCACACCACCTTCCACCCGCAATCTATGTCCTCCTTCTGTACCCCCCAGCATGCCCTGGAGTGCCCCCTATACTGGATGGATAAATGTTTTGCATTAGCATGTGAACTTTTTGAGTGAAACGGGCTAATTTTTTAGCAGAATTGTTTGAAAAAGCAGTAAAACATTCTCAAAACTATTTGTCACTGCTTTCTTTTTTTTTTTACTATTTCATTTTTCAAAATGTTGATGAAATTTTCCAAAAAAATTGATACATTTTGACCTGCTCTACAGCTGATCAGAATCCTCCCTCATCCCAAATTATGTGAAAACATTCTTTGACCTTTTTTTTTTTTTGGTCAACATTTGATTTTTCTGGCCAAAACCAAACATTGAAAATGTTTATCATCTCTGTTCATTAGTAAAAATGGGTGCATTTTTCAACACAAGAATGGATTTTTTTCTAGACACACCTGAGGCTAGTTTTGAGTAAAGATGGCTGTGCATCACAAACATCAGAATGCATGTGTTTGTCACTGTTCTGAAGCTGCTGATGGATGGCTGCTACTGGAAAGGCACTGAAAAGTCCCACCTGCCTGAGTAGGTGTCCTGAGCATAGATTGTGTTAGATGGTCTTTTTAGGTTGATGCAGGGGGAGAGGAGGTTGCTTTTGGCTCCATCTGCCATAGTCCCTGTGGTCTTCTCAAGTTCTCTAACCCCCAAATGAGTAGAGGATGGTGGCACTGATCATCTTGGCTTGCCTTGGGGATTACAAAACCTATCTTACTGGCCAGAATACCATTGTCTCTTTGTAGGTCCGGAGGGGCTAGTAAATAGCCTTCCTGAGGTCAGTTCCTCTGAAGGCTTTCAGAAGTCTTTTAGAAGTCTTCTTTGGTAGCTGTAGAGCCACTGTCTGCTCTCTCCTGGAGCTACCCAGCAACTGCTGGGAACTTCCTGTTTTTAAGCCCTTTTCCACCCTTCATATGACTGGCAGGCCCAAAAGGGAGAGGCCAGCCTTGCCCGCAGCCGCTCACACTCCTGAATGTATTTATCCTCACAATGCCTCTGGGAGGCAGAGGAGTGCTAATATGCCTGTTCTACAGATGGGCAACCAAGGCACAGAGGCCTGTGTCAGCTGACTCAGGCTTCGGCTACAGACCTGTTTAATTGTGATGTAGACATCTGGGCTTGAGCTGGAGCCCAGGCACTGGGACTCCAGGTGGGGTTTGGGTCCCAGAACCCAATACAAGCTGATATGTATGTCTACTCTGCAATTCAATAGCCCCATAGCTCGAGACCCACAAACTCGACACTGGCCAGCCACAGGTACCTAACTGCAGTGTAGACATTTCCAGAGAGGCTCAGGACCAGATTTTTAAAGGCATTTACACAGCAAAAGATGTAGATCAGGGCCTAATTCCCATTAGGTGCTGTTGAAAATCCCACCAGGCACCTAAACGTCTGGCCCTAAGTGACTGGTGCAAGATCCTGTAGGAAGTTGGGTGCAGAGTAGGGAATTGAACCTTGGCCTCCGCAGTACCCAGCCAGCACCTTCATTACAGGACCTTTCACTAATGCTTACCTGGGTTCTGCTCCTAGAATTGATAATGCAGATATACTGCTACGCCCCTGGAGTGCCCCATTGCCTTCAATGTGCCCATACTATCCAGGGCTTCACAAAGACAGAAACTACTTCCCCTGGATCAGACCTTGAAGGCCTCAATCAGAAGGAACACCCATTGGAGGATTTGGGTCCATGCGTGTGTGTTCTTTTGTATTACATGTTCCTGGCACCCTTCAGGGAGGAAATCTGCTGACAGTTTATAACAAAAATGCCACTTATTTCCCTCGGCTCTTTTGACACGGGAAATGCACATCTGATGGAGGCTATTTGTTTTCATATGCCATGTGCTAAGAAAGTTTATGCATTGCAAGTATTACCAATCTAAACAACACTGGCTAACTGGAGGCCTTGTAAAAATAAAACAACATGGTTGTTTGAAGGATTGTCATGTGCTCTAGTTATAAAAATGTGTTTAAATGTCAAAAATACTCAGTGTCCGGGGTCTAACTTTTTAATCCACATTAAACCTTTAAAAGGACCCATGGATGCTTTGGCCTCAAGATTGGCCCTGACGTAAGAGCTTGTTCTGTCCTGAATCATGGATCCTGAAGATTTAAATCACATAATTAAACACACAACGGCCCCTTGTGTAATGGCTGGGCCAGGTTAATGGCCCCACTTGCAGAAATATTGATGTGTACAAGGGAACAAGCTTGTGATAAATGGGAAGATATTTGAGGAGTGTTTCTCGACTTTCCAAGGGGAACTACAGCAACACAAGCTAGAGAGAAGGTTCTGGAAATTCAAAGGTGACGACTGTGTATAACTGGTTCGATGGTGTGTACTGCACTGGTACATGTCCTCACAATCTTGCCAGGTGTTGAGCAACACCTAAGAGGTGCTGAATACTCAAGGGCTAAATTCTCAGGAGTCTCTTCTACTCTTGGCATCATAGCAAGACCCTGACTGATTGCACTGAAGCCTATGGGCTTATCTACATAGCTTTAAATACCTCAGTGTATTTAAATCCATACAACCTCCTTTAACCAAGATAACTACAGGTGGACAACATTATACTGGAATAAAAGTGCTTATATCACTATAGAATGCTCCTGCACAGGAAGGGGAATAAATATACTGGTATAAGGCACCTTTATACTAGTATAACTGCATCCACTCTAGGGGTACGTTCACATTGCCTGCCAGATCGGCGGGTAGTGATCGATCTATCGGGGATCGATTGATCGTGTCATCTAGACACGATAAATCAATCCCCGAATGTGCTCCCGTCTACTCCGGAACTTCACCAGGGCAAGAGGCGGAAGAGGAGTCGACGGGGGAGCTGCGGCCGTCGATCCTGCACCATGAGGACGGGAGGGAAGTCGATCTAAGATATGGCGACTTCAGCTACGCTATTCTTGTAGCTGAAGTTGCGTATCTTAGATTGATCCCCCCGTCTAGTGTAGATCAGTTTTAACCAGTATAGCTATTCTGGTTTTTTTAAAAAAAGACGTCCCATCCCTCCAGACGAAATGCTTAACTCGTAAAGCTTTTAAGTGTAGAGCAGGTCTTCCTCTAGAGATTATCCTACAGGTGACTGCAACAAATAAGAGATGGTCAGCAAAGAGGGGATGGGTGAGGGAAACACCCACTCAGGGCTTGTCTTCACTACTACACTAAATCGGTGCCACTGCATAGATGCAGCGGCATGGATTTAGCGGGTCTGGTGAAGACACGACAAGTAGACGGAAGAGCGTCTCCTGCCGACATAGCATGGGGTAGACACTGCTTTAAGTTGATGTAACTCATGTCGCTCGGGGGTGTGTGTGTGGTTTTTTGACACCTCTGAGCAACGTAAGTTGCATTGACTTAAGTGGTAGTGTAGACCAGCCCAGAGTGTGAATGAGAACTATTACCAAAGCTAGCTGGTACCCGTGGAAAAAAGTGTTAGCCTCCTTCTCTGCTTCTCCCTTCTCTCTCTGTTGCCCTATAAACAGCTCATCGTTGTGTTGCCTTACCAGATGAGACTGGGGTCCTGCCAGACCCATTTTCTGTCCCAAACAGTGATCAGTACCTACTGTTTCAGGTAAAAGTTCAGGGAACACTGAAGTGAGCAATTATGGAACAGTCTGCCCATAATTCAGGTTACTTCCTGACCCCCTTCTGTCAGCAGTGGTTTATGCCTTGAAGCATGAGAATTACTATTTATTTATAATCATGTTGAATGTAATGGTGGCTGCTCTTGTTAGCCATATAAATATCTAATCCTTCTTTGAATCCAGCTAAACTCTTGGCCTCAACTGTATCTTGTGGCAATGAGCTCTACAGGGGTAATCATGCATGCATTGTGTAAAACAGTTGTGCCATCGGAGGTTCATCAACCATTAGACAGTGTGGCGGCATTTTGAGTGGTGGATTGACTTTGGAGATAAGAAGGTGGCACAATAGGTGAGGCTCGGAGTAGACAAACAAGGCTATGATAGTTTACATCCGACATAGACAGAGGGATGGAGAAGTTTACCTTGCCCTGGCCTTGGAGAAATCTCCACCCATTTATTGCCATTAAATAGGCTCTGAGATGAAGAGGGAGGAGCTCTAGATGCATAAGCTGTTCCAGCCCCGCCCTGGGGGTCTCTTGTTTAGAGACGAGTTTCCATTTACCTTGCAGTGTGTTTGCCAGAGGGCAGCTAACCCTTCTTTTTTTAATGCCTTCCCTGTTTACTTCCTTTTAATTCCCCTCCCTGCTTTATCTCTGTCTTTCCTTTCCTCCTCCTTTCTTTGTAGTACCTTTAATCCCATTTCTTTTCACCCTTTTTTTCTTTGTTTCCTTCTTTACATCTTTCTCTTCTCTCTTGGTTTCTGTCATCCTTATCTCCTCTCTTTCTCAGCTGTCTTTTCCCCTTTCCTTCTTCCTCACTTCCCCTCATCCTTTTCTCCTGCCCTTCTCCTCAGGAGCCACCCTTAGGCATACTCAGAACAAGCAGCTACCTAGATGTAAGGAGCTCCCTCAGCTCTAGTCCTGTAACTCTGGTCCCTGTCTAATCTAATCTCACTAGAGGCATCTCTTCCTCCTTTCCCCTCTTCCATAGTGCCTTGAAACTAGCACGAATCCCCTGCTTCCTTCTCCCAGCTGATTAAGGCACTTCACGAAACCTCAATGATAGGCAAGAGTTGACTTCAATGGAATTATTCCACTTTACGCCAGCTGAGGATCTGGCCCTAGGACTGAATTTCTTCCGCTCTTTGAGGAAACTGTTTGCAACATTTTTGAAGATTGTGTGTGCGCACTTTTAACTGGACCTTCAGTGTCTGCTAGAGAGCTTGATTCCTGATCTCACATAATAATGCCTTCTCTCTCTACATCTCAGCATTTTAGGCCAGTGTCTATGTTAGAAACTTTTGCCAGTATCCAAATGTCAGTTAGGAGGGATGGTTCCTGTGTGAATTTTTTATACTGGCAAAAGCCCCTAGTGTAGACACAGTTTATATTGGGGAAAAGTGCTTTTTCCAGTATAGCTTCTTTCATTTGGAATACTGACATAGCCTCTACAGTACTGATAAAAGCACTCTTTTGCTGATAGCTGTATCCAGGCAAGGAAGGTTTGCAGGTACAGCTGCACTGGCAAACCTTTTCTACTGCAGACTATGCCTTAAAGTCAAATCTATACTGTACAAAATATTTCAATAATATAGCTTAGGTCAAAGATGCATTGTGTAGGTTGGTGGGCCTAAAGTTTGAGCTGTCCTTTCTCATACGCATGTGAAAAGTACGTCTTTTTGTGAATGTCTTTTCCAAACAAATGCTTCTTTCTTTCTTTTTCAGAAAACAATTTTAGCCCTCATGAGCAACCCTACAATACCAAACTTTTCATTTAGGGCCAAATGACAGAAGCCTTTTTGATAAGGGAAAAGATTTCAGTTCCAAACTTCTAATGAATAATTACAAATAAGTATAACAAAAAAACAACAACCCCCCTCAACAGCCCCCCCCCATAATTTTAAGTGCTTCAACTTCTTGTCATTTTGGGGAAAAAATAATGAATTTGGTGATGATTCTGAGCATAGATTTTCAGAAGTGGCTGGTGATTTGGGGTGAGCAACTAGAGTTAATTAACAGATGCTTGTGGAGAAGCTTCTCATCTGGTGAATATTGCCACAGCTCCACTGAAGTAATACATGTTGGGTGCTTATTATTTGTCTTACAGTTTTTGAACCTTTAGGGTCATGTTTTCAAACTTGACTTTGCAACCGTGAGGGCTACAAATGTAGTTTATTTAAAAAAACCCGAAAGCTGAGATTCTCCTCCCTTCACGTGACTGCTGGAGTTGGGTCTTGAAGCAAAACACCAGCTACCACAAGCCTCACGGCAGTTGGCAACTCTATGGCAACATAACTGTAGTTGTCATTGTTATATAAGGATTGTTATGTGTGGGTAGTGACTACAGAGACTAAAGATCATCCTTCACCTTGGAAGGTGGAATTTTGGAGTCAGGGAGCTGCAGGTTGCACCAAGGTCCTGTTGCTGTTGTGTTAGTTACATAAACATTAAATAAAAATAATTTTTAGTTGCTTACTACAAGCTCTTGTACCTTAATAAGGAGAACAACACATCATCCACTTGTCATTCTTTGAAATTAAAGTTATAAAGTCATAAAAGGGAATTTTTATGGTATTCCAGGTAGACAATAACTCCCGGAGCAAAGTCAGAAGTGTATTCTGGAGCATTCGGTCAAAGTCTGATGTACATAAAATAAGCATTACTCAGCATTCCAGGTTATACTAAATGTCAGCTAATTAACTTGGTCCCCAATTCGGCAAACACCTTCACATGTGCTTAACTTTATTCCAATTCTTATTCTAAATGTAAGGTTATAAGAACTGCAATACTGGGTCAGACCAATAGTCCGTCTAGCCCAGTATGCTGTCTCCAACAGTGGCCAGTGCCAGATCTTCAGGACAGGGCAATTTTGGGAGATCCATCCCATCTCTGCTTCCCGGTTTCTGGCAGTCAGAGATTTAGGGTCTCCCTGAGCATGGGGTCACATCCCTGATCACCTTGGCTAATAGTCACTGATGTATCTATCTCCTATGAACTTATTAAGTACTTTTTTGAACCCAGTAATACTTTTGGCCGTCACAACATCCCCTGGCAATGAACTCCACTGGTTAATTGAACATAAATGCTTCCAAGATCACAGCCTATGCAACATGAGATCTTTTCCATCATCTTCAGTAATGCCGGACAGGAACTGGAATTTCTTTTCTGCAGAACAAAAAGATGAAATTCTAAAACTTTTTTTTTGAATAAACCTAATTTTTCATCAAATACATCAAAGCATTTTATTCTGTAATTTTTATAATATAAAATAAAATAACAAAAGGGCATTTTCTATTGGGAAAATAATCCACTGGAAAATTTGGAACCAGCTCTAATATTCAGCAGAGCCTGCCAAAAATGCGAATCCATTTCCATGAAAAATAATTGAAATTTCAAAGTTGTTTTCACTTCAATGTATGAAATGGACTCATTACCAGTATTTTAAAAAATTTTTTAAAAGATTTTTGTTGAAATTGTTATCAACATGTTTATTGAGATTGGGGCAGTTGGGTAAATGAAAAAAAATCTGTAACCATTTTGATAACATTTTTTGTTACCGTTTTCATTAAAAACACAGAAGGAAAGATGTTTGTGAAACTGTCCATTTTTGACTTGGAAAAAAAAAAAGGTTTGTGGCAAAAATTCCAGACCAGGGATTGGCAACCTTTGGCACACGGCTTGCCAGGGTAAGCACTCTGGCAGGCTGGGCCAGTTTGTTTACCTACCGCGATTGCAGGTTCGGCCAATGGCGGCTCCCACTGGCCGTGGTTCACTGTCCCAGGCCAATGGGGACTGCAGGAAGTGGCGCGGACCAAGGCATGTGCTGGCTGCCACTTCCTGCTTACCCTGGCGAGCCGTGTGCCAAAGGTTCCCAATCCCTGTTCCAGACAATTTTCATCTGCAGACTTTCTAGTTTCCCTCTCTCAATAGCCTTCAGTGGGGTGAAGTCTGTAGTTGCTATTATTATATGCATTTCAAAAGTGCCTCAAAACCCCAGTTACAGAGCAGGGCCCTGCTGTGCTAGGGGCTGTACAAACAGAAGAGAAGTGTGGTTCCTGCCCCAAAGAACTTACAGTCGACTATAATACAAATAAGTTACTTATTTGTATTATCGTAGCGTGTATGGGTTCCTGCTGAGGCTGGGGCCCAGTTGTCCTGGGCACTGGATAAACAAACATATGGTAAGTCTACTCTGCAGCTAAGGGGGTAATTTCCAGCCTAGACAGTGGTTTGAGCATTGGCCTGCTAAACCCAGGGTTGTGAGTTCTGTCCTTGAGAGGGCCATTTAGGGAACTGGGGTAAAAATCTGTCTGGGGATTGGTCCTGCTTTGAGCAGGGGATTGGACTAGATGACCTCCTGAGGTCCCTTCCACTCCTGATATTCTATGATTCCTTCCCACCATGGGTGCTTGTATTTGCTAGTGGGTTGGTATAGAAACAAGAGTATGTTTATTGTGAGATATGCCATGGACGTGAGGTGGAAACGAAAGAAGTATGGCAATGAGGGAAATAAACAGAGCACTCCTGCAGAGTGGAATCCAAGGGTTCAAAGTGCATCTTCCACTCATGCATCAGAGCAGGGGTTTTCAAACTTTTTTTTTTCATTTGTGGGCCCCTACAATATTTTGAAGGAGGTAAGATTTCCCTCTGGAAATCTTAGACATAGTTGAAAACCACTGTTCTATGGTAATGACAATCTTTTGTGGACCCCTTAGACATATTCTGTGGACCCCCGGGGTCCTCGGATATCAGGTTGAAAACCACGACATGAGAATAACCATGGGTGGCGGGTGAACCAGCAGTTGGGAGAGGCTAGCCCCCTCCACTTCCGCCCAAGGCCCCTTCCCACTAGGGTGACCAAATAGCAAGTGTGAAAAATTGAGACGGGGGTGGGAGGTAATAGGTGCCTATGTAAGAAAAAGCTCCAAAAATCGAGACTGTCCCTATAAAATCAGGACATCTGGTCACCCTACTTCCCACCCCTCCCCTTCTACCCCCACCCCCTCTGGAGTCCAGAGCCACACCACAGCTGCTGGCCTCCCCACTCCAGGCAAGCAGCTCCCCACTGACCTCAGCACCAGAGCACCGGGCACCACTAACCCCAACCCCGGAGCAAGATGCCCCCAACCTCAGCCCCAGAGCACCCCCAGCCCCAGAGCACCAGGCACCACCAACCACAACCCCGGAGTGAGGTGTCCCCAACCTCAGCCCCAAAGCATCCCCAGCCCTAGAGCACCAGGCGCCAGCAACCCCAACCCTGGAGCGTGGAACCTGCAGCCACCCCAACCCCAGCCGCAGAGTGTGGGTCTGGCAGCACCCCCGACTGGAGTGCCAGGCAGACACCAGCCCAAGCCTCCCCAAATCCCTGGGGCAGGCCGTCCAGCCCCAGCCTGGGCCCCAAGAGAGCGGGAACTCACAGGCTTGCTACTGGGGGTGGAGCGTGGGCAGAACCATACCAGGCTGCTTGGGGAGGCCCAGCCTCCCCCAGCCTATGATACCCGCCGTCCATGACAGAAGCCGAAAACCATCCCATAAACACAACTAAGCTTTGTTCCTTTCTCATTACTTCTAGAAGCAACGTAACACCGACAAAGGCCAGTATAACAACAGACAATTGCCAAACACACCTCTTTCTTGTTTTGCTTTTGCTGAATGGTTTTATAGGCTGGGACTCAGTAATGTTGTGGCAAAGTGTCATTTCCTGTTTTATTGGGATTACTCAAGTATATAAATAAATGGTGGAGGTCAATCCTTTTATGAAGTTTGCACTGTGGTTAATCAGTAGGAGCTGAGATCTACTTGGAAGTGTTAGAGTTTGCTGTATTTTTATTCATGGCTGTTGAAAAACCTTCAGATAACAAAGTACTTGTCTGGAGCATGTTGCGGTGGAAGACCCCAATCCTGCAATGAGGGCCATGTAGTCAGACCCCTGAGTGTCCATCCAGCCCCATTAAAGTCAATGGGGCTCTGCATGGATGGGTAGTCAGTTTGCATGGCACTTATTGAAGCTTTGGGGCCTTAGCTGGCAATATGCTGCAGCTGGAGGCAGTGTGGTTCAACGGATATCACCATGGACAGTGGGCATAAGAGGCCAGGGGAGGCTAAGCCTCCCCAGACAGCAGGCCCGTCGCCTTTGGAGCACACCATGGCCAAAAGGGTACCCTGGCTGTCAGGGCCGGCTCCAGGCACCAGCATTCCAAGCTGGTGCTTGGGGCAGCAATCTGCAAGGGGCGGCAGTCCGTGTGTTTTTGTCCCCAAGCAGCGCGTCGAATTGCCACTGCGGGTGGCGGGGGCAGTCCCTGTGCCCTTAGGGCGGCAGGTGCATTTCCGCAGTGGGAGCAATTCGGTGGCAGCTTCTATGTTTAGCTGTCAGGGGCAGCTTTAGCTAAACATAGAAGCTGCCACTGAATTGCTGCCACAGCGGAAACGTGCCTGCCGCCCTAAGGGCACACAGACTGCCCCTGCCGCCCGCGGTGGCAAGTCAGCACAGTGCTTGGGGCGGCGAAAACTGTAGAGCCGTCCCTGCCAGCTGTGGTCCTGCCCATGCTCTGCCCCAAGGTCCCACTCCAGTTTGTCCTCTTCTCCCTAAAGCCCCGCCCTCCCTCCGCCTCTTCCCATCCTTGCTCTGCCCACATGGGGACGGGGGGAGGAGGTGAAGAGGCACAAGTGGTGGATAGGGAGGTTGCATGAGGATGGGTGGATGGGGCCTCAGGGGGGGCCGAACAGGGCCGGAGGTGGAGCATAGGTGGAGCTTCAGGGGGAGAAGGCTAAGTAGGAGTGAGAGCATGGTCTGGGCGTGCCCAGTCTCCCCAAATGGAAGAGTCACAGGCTGTCCCTGGATAGTGCATTGCACTGGCAGTTAGGAAACCTGGGTTCTGTTCCCCCTCTCTGCTAATGACATTCTGTGAATAGCCAAGTAATTGCCTCTGTTTGTCCTCCCACCCTTTCTCTGTCATGTCTATTTATAATGTGAGCTCTGCAGAGCAGGGACTGTCTTCCCTGCTGTTTGTGCAGTGCCTGATCTCAGTGGGGACTGTTAGAGAATTTAGGAAAATACAGACAGTTAAAAGAACAGAGCGAGTGGGAAGGGAAAACAGATTTTTTAACTGATAATAGTACAGTAAAGTTAATAAAACTTATAAAACACAAACTGCTTTTAAATGCAGGGGCATCATTTCAATGAAACCTTTATATTTTGATGCTAATTTAATTGAAGGTCGGTCTTGGGACCAGCATTTGACCTATATTTTAGGGCCTTCATCCTGCCATCAGACCTGTGCAGGTGGACTCCTGGGCCGTGCAGAGCCCCACTGAATTCAGTAGGACTCCAGGTGGGGGTAAGAGTTTGCTTGTGCAGATACGATTGCAGGATCAAGTCTATGTTTGCAAGCTGCTTGTAATTTTTTTTAATGCATCAGTTTTATTTTGCTAGAACAACATCTCTGTTATCAGCCTAGCGCTGATCACTAGCAGCCCTAGGAAACAGCAATCATATGGGATCCAGCAGTAGCAAATCAGCCCAGCAGCCACACGTGGTCTGATGATAACAAACCAGTTAATATATTTAAAAGATGAAAAAAGCTGGCTGTGAAACAGATTTGAGTGTCAAGCACCTGGAAAGTTAGTAGACATGCCTAGATACTATGGGGACGGGCAGTATACAATATCCCAAGACACAGCGAAACCCAGAATTATTGAAAAGCTATTATGGTGATGCCTTTTAAATTAATAAGAACATAAGAATGGCCATACTGGGTCAGACCAAAGGTCCATCAAGCCCAGTATCCTGTTTTCTAACAGTAGCCAATGGCAGGTACCCCAAAGGGAATGAGCAGAACAGATTATGATCAAGCGTTCCATGCCCTGTCACCCAATCCCAGCTGCTGGCAGACAGAGGCTAGGGCCACCATTTCTGTCCATCCTGGCTAATAGTCATTAATGGACCTGTCTTCCATGAATTTACCTAGCTCCGTTTTGAACCCTGTTATAGTATTGTCCTTCACAACACCCTCTGGCAAGGAGTTCCAGAGGTTGACAGTGCGTTGTGTGAAAAATACTTTCTTGTTTGTTTTAAACCCGCTACCTCTTAATTTCATTGTTCTATGCCCCTTGTTCTTGTATTATGAGAAGGAGTAAATAACTCTTCTTTATTTACTTTCTCTATATCACTCATGATTTTATAGACCTCTATTATATCCCCCCTTTGGTTGCCTTTTTTCCAAGCTGAAAAGTCCCAGTCTTATTAATCTCTCCTCATACGGAAGCCATTCTATACCCCTAATCATTTTTGTTGCCCTTTTCTGAACCTTTTCCAAGTCCAATATTTCTTTTTCGAGATGGGGTGACCACATCTGCATGCAGTATTCAAGGTGTGGGCGTATCATGAATTTACATAGAGGCAATAGGATATTTTCTGTCTTATTATCTATTAATATCTCTCTTAGCATCTATAATGCTATTCGTGTTACAGAGCAGTGGCATTCAAGGCATCCTGTGTGCAGATGAAGCAATTCAGAGACAGGGGTACCTAAAGAGGAGAATGCACACCATGGATTTGTGCTCTGTACTGCTCCTCTGAACCCAGCATGCAGAGGTTTGAGGAGAAAGAGTCCACCAGAAGGCAAGATATTTTGATCCCATCTGACCCAGCTTGGAATCCTATGAAATTCTGACGGCATTTGAATGATGCAAAACTAATATTTGCACAAGCACTGCCTGTCTCATTCAAAGACTTCTACAGCCTTGCTGGCCAAATTGAGCTCTCGATTATGCTAGTGGAAAATCTAGAATGTGGCCCTAAATCTGGTTAATCTCCATCAAAACAAAAGTAGTTAAAATATTTACTCTTTCTAATGAAACATGCAAGGTAGTAACTTTTATAGTCAAGAAATATTCAGCGTTCAAGCTGGCTAAATATATGGTGAAAGAATTTATAGGCCTGGCATAAGGTAGTAAAATGTGTACTCTAAGGACTCTGGTTAATTTTTAATTTCAGGCCATTGTTGTTATGACTGTATCATCGGACAAAAAAGGGGCATAGGCCCTGTTTTAAGGTAATATTCTTGCCTTATTCACAGGACAACACTGCACATTGTGAGGGACAGCTGAAAAGATGGACTGAATGTGCGGCAGGGCCCACAAACTAAGATGTTTTAGGCTTTCAACTCAGGCTAAGCCAGCAGAGGATGGGCCTATCAGTATGCGGATCCAATCCACTAGGTTGATCAGAGAGCAGGGTATCATGTGACAGTAATAAAGAATTATGGGAAGACTTTGTTCTTTACATGTGAAATCCCCGCCTGCTTGGTGTGACACTTTGTCACCATCTACTGTTGGCTAGACCAGCTAGAGCAGGGATCAGCAACCTGTGGCACATGGCCCACCAGGGGTAAGCACCCTGGTGGGCTGGGCTGGTTTGTTTACCTGCCAGGTCCGCAGGTTTGGCTGATCACGGCTCTGGGCCAATGGGGGCTGTGGGAAGCGGTGCGGGCCAAGGGATGTGCCAGTTGCTGCTTCCTGCCACCCCCATTGGCTTGGAATGGTGAACCACAGCCAGTGGGAGCTGCGATCGGCCAAACTTGCAGACGTGGCAGGTAAACAAACTGACCTGGCCCACCAGGATGCTTACCCTGGCCAGCTGCTTGCCAAAAATTGTCGATCCCTGAGCTAGAGATTGATGAGCCTATTACAGCCTTGGGTAAGAAAGATCTTTCTATTAGCTCAGGCAATAGAGGGTCACGATTTAAGCTCAAGAGGTCCTAGGTGTGATCCCCATGGCCGATGATATACACAGAGGTATTTGTGTTACAGGCTGATCAAAGAACTTTATTAGGTTAAGGAAAATGGTATTAATCTGGAGCTGGTTGAAAAACGAAAATTTTCATGGAAAAATGTTAGTGTTGTTTCTGTTTCACAGGGTTTGAACCAGACCCATTATTTATTTTCCACAAAGTTTTTTAACTAATTATTTACACTGAAAATCTTATCAAAATAAGTCCAGAAAAATGTTCATTTTCTGAAAACCATAAACCAAAAATATCCATGATTTCAGTAAAGTTGGGCACTAAAATGTCAGTTAAAATGTCGATCGAAGATGTTGCAAAAAATGTGAAGAAATTTTACAAAACTTTTTCAAGGCAAGGCCATTTTTGTTGACGTACCCCACTGGGTTCTAAAAATTGCAAGCAGCTCCAGTATTATCTGATGAACTTTCTGTCTGTTTCTTTCTGTTTTCCTATAGAGTTTCTGCCTAGAATCTTGCCCACCCCTTCCTTCTTGGCTTCCTGCTATGGATTTAAAGAAATAGTAGCTATATCCTCACAAGACACACCCCTCTAACTCTGCAAATGAGACTGTTTTGTAAACCCATTTTAGTTCCTCTCTCCATGCCACAGCAATTCTGCAGAGTTATGGGTGCCCTGAGGGTGCCCCCACAATCACAATGAAAGGAAAGCTGGGTAGCAGGAGCTCCCGTCTGGTTGGCAGAGACTTTAGAATCATCACAGCAGTGGTGGATCTTCCTGGGGGACTTGAATAAGTAGAGCGGAGTAGCCTTTTGGAAGGGTGATTCTTACATGGGAGGTAGCCTGGGAAAAAGCACAGACATGTTTGCATGAGAAACAAATCAACAGAACTGACATTGGCTCAACTATATTAAGGATCCCTCTTCATGATAAACTGCTGGTAGAGCACAGAGATGTCAGCATTTGGCTGCGGTCACCCTGAAGTTTTTCTCATCCTTTAATGCCATTTTTGATTTATAGAGGCACTTAGTGGCCAGATGTGAGGGAACAGCCTACAGTCAAGAAGGATGTTAACAGAGTGTCGTCTTGATCTGTTTCCAATGAGCGCCTGGCTATTTAGTCTCACTTTCTTGGCCATATATTTTGAGCCTGGGTTAAATAAATCACTGATTGGTCAATGATGATTCACAACACATGAACCGCCCCGCCCATGTTCCAGTCATGTTAAGACTGTGATGCAACCATCAGAAGGAAGGAAATTAAAAGTGAAAGCAAACACCTTCCCGACTTAACTCGTTCAGTTAGAGAAGGGGAATACCTGGAAACACAAAAGACCTTGGCATAATAGTGAACAGGAAATTGGATTTTAGCTTTTAACAGAGTGCCAAAGGGGAAACAAATTAGCTGTTGTGATGCAGAATTAGAAGCATCACATCACGAAGTGGGGAGGCGATCGTACTCTGTATGTCACTGTTGTGATTAAAAGTACGTCTACACTGGAGGTGTAATTTCCAACTCATGAAGACATACCTGGGTTAGCTCTGATTGGGCTAGTGCGCAAAAAATAGCAGTGTAGACACAGTGTGTGTGGGGAGTGGCAGGATGGACTAGGGTCCCACGAGCTTGATCATGTCTGAAACCCTAGTACCCATGCAGTCCCCTGGATATTACACCTCCAGCTCCAGTGTAGACAGACCCTACATCTACACATGTTCAGTTCTGCGCACCTTAGTACCACCATTGGCGAGAATGTAGAGAAAAACAAAGAACGTGCTTAAGTAACTGTAAAGACTGAAATACAAGAAAAGATTAAAGTCACTAAATATAGAGAGAGCTTGTTTAAAGGGTGACTGATATGGTGGGGAAATGATAGGCGCCTAAAAGCATTTGAAGTGTGTAGATACAAAGGAAGGAGAAGAATTATTTAGGGTGATCCTGGGAGCAGAATTAGGGGATGACCTTATGCAGAAGTTAATTAAAGCTGCATAGCAGTACAGAGAGAAAGATGTGGGTGTATGGAATAGTCCAAGTGGAGATGAACCTGAATTGGGAAATGGGGTTAAAACCATTGCCAGCCACCTGAACTTTGGAAAAGTTTGGCTCAAGATTCCGATATGAGCATTACGCTCTGGGGCTTTCTGCATAATGGAAACAAGATGCCAAACCTGAACTTTGGGAAAGTTCAGAATTGTTTCTGAACCTGGCTATGAGGTCTGCAGCTCTGGCCCAGCTCTATTAAAAACAACAACTGGACAAAAGCATTTGAAGATGAGACTATACAGCAGGGGAAAACAGGAGCAGAGAGAATTCTATAAACTGTACATAGGACACTCACATGTGCCAGCCAGTGGTTCCTTTCTTCTCTCACTCAGACATACCATAGGCTTTCTTTTTTGCTTGAAAAATGCTTGTCCCTTTAATAACGGAATCACCCTTGGTGGTCACTGGGGGAAAACATGCCTTTTGAATTACAGGAAAAAGTACTTCACAAAAATTGTCCCAGTTTTGCAAACCCAACAAAGAATCTGAGAGCCTTGAAGAGCCTCCAACACCAGGAGGTTTGCCTATCCCAACTTCTTTTCATTATTGGCATTTTCTTGCACCTCTCTGCGTCTGGACCCCAGCTGAGAATAGAACGACCAGTGCCAAAGTACTGTGAGAAAGACTGTTTGTGTGGTCAGCCCAGCCCAGTCAGAAGCAGAAAGTACCAGATTTATCATGGGAAAGCCTGTTGTTGTTACTGATTTCTAGCCTACGTTAGCTCTGCAGGCTTAAGGCATCTACATAGGCTTCTTCTAGACACTAACTCGGCAAGATACCTAACTTTAAGCACATGAAGTTAATTAGGACCTTCCTGAGAATCTTGGCTGCCAGTCCAAACTAGCAACATTTTTAGGTTTGCCCATGTCTCCTGTGCCAGCCTAACATAGTTTTGGAGAAAGTGTTAGAATCAGCAAGGAGCAGCTATTTCCTTCACTCTCTCTCTGGTCCCTGTTACGATAGTATCTGAGTGCCTCACGATCTTTAATATACTCATCCTCACAATGCCCGTGTGAAGTAGGGAATTACTATTATGCAATCCTAGGATGTATCAGGTGAGGTATTTCCAGTACAGATAGGGAAGTGTTATTACTGTTATACAAGGCACTGGTGAGACCTCATCTGGAATACTGTGTGCAATTCTTGTCTCTTGTGTTTAAGAAAGATGAATTCAAACTGCAACAGGTACAGAGAAGGGCTACCAGGATGATCAAAGGAATGGAGAGCCTACTTTATGAAAGGACAGCTAAGAAGTTTGGCTTATTTAGCTTAACCAAACAAAAGCTGAGAGGATATATGATTTCTCTTTATTAATATATCAGAGCAATAAACACCGGGGAGGGAAAGGAGTTATTTAAATTAAGGGCCAATATTGGTGCAAAAACAAATGGATATAAACTGCTGATCAAATAAGTTTAGGCTAGAAACGAGATGAAAGTTTCTCACCATCAGAGAAGTAAAGTTCTGGATCAGGCTTCCAAGAAGAATAGGGAGTGCAAAAAAACTAACCTGTTTCAAGATTGAGCTTGATAAGTTTATGGAGGGGATGGTCTGATGAGGTTGCATACAATGGCATATGGCCCACTCATGACTGCTCTTAGCAAATATCTCAAGCAGATGGAAATAGGACACTAGATGAAGAGGGCTTTGAGTTACTACAGAGAATTCTTTCCCAGGTGTCTGGCTGCTGGGTCTTGCCCATATGCTCAGGATCTCTATATTTGGGGTTTGGAAGGGATTTTCCCCCAGGTCACATTGGCAGAGACCCTGGGATTTTTTCATCTTCCTCTGCAGTGTGAGGCATGGGTCACTTGCTGGTTTGAACTAGAGTAAACATGAATTCTCTGTAACTTGAAGCCTTTAAATCAAGATATGAGGATTTCAGTAACTCAACCAGAGGTTATGGGTCTATTACAGGAGTGCATGGGTGAGGTGCTGTGATCTGCAATGGTACCTTCTGGCCTTAAAGTTTATGAGTATTAGTCCCATTTTACAGATGGGGAGTTTAGGCACAGAGCGGCTAAGTGACTTGCTCAAGTCATACAGAAAGTTTGTGCCAGGACAGGGAATTAAATCCTGATCTTCCAAGTCCTAGGCTTGTGCTCTAACCACTGGATGGTCCTTCCCCTCAGAAGCTCCCACCCTTTCCCACTTCTTATGAGGTTCCTGTCATGTCCACTTCTTCCATCCTTTCTATTTCAGAGCAAAACAAAATATCCTAACCCATAGGGAGTGCCATGAATACAGGAGCATCATGCAAAACAGCACAAATCACACCTACATTTTCCCCATCCTCCCCATTTAAAAAATTAAAAGGAAAAATAACCCTCCCTGTAACTTGCAAAGAGTCTGATCCTGTACTCTTTCAACAAGCCAGTCATAGTGGATCTGCCAAGATCTGCTAGCCAATCCTCTTGATGGTTGAGCTCAACAATGGATGCTGTGTGTGTGTGTCACCTTTACCAGACTGCAGACGAGACACTCTTCCAACCTCCTCAACTCTGGCTGCTGCAGAATTAGCGGTCTTCCCCAGATCCTTTGTGGGGCCCGGAACACTGTTTGCCCATGTCTAACGGTGAGGCGTGCAGGTCTACAGAAATCAGCACGATGAATCCAAGCACAGATATGATATAAAGTTGCTACATGAATTATTTATAATTATTCCCTTCCGCAGCCACTTGACATTTGACATTGCTGAAAGGCTGTGTTTGCTGTGCACGAATCAGGCATAAAGCCTCCTCCAGTTTAAAGTAACAGAGTAAGCAAAAGTGTATGTGCTATCAATCAATGGCTGTAATAAAATTTCATTGACTGAGAATGTTTTAAGTAAAAACTGGATTTCAAGCCTGAACACAAAGGTGTCTCTTTGGAGTCATTGCACAGTAATCTCACTCGATGGTCAAAAGAACTCTAATGTCTTCTAATTTACAGACAATGTGTATGTCAAGTAATTAAGGGCTTGTGACAATGGGATGGTGTGATGAAGGGTATGAATGATTGGGAGGATATAACAGGGTCCTAGGCAGAAAAACTTCACAGTGCAGTCATCATTGCTTTGTGTTTGGCATATATTCCACTTGTGTATCCGAATGAAGGACAGTGGCTAGAGGCCAAAGGGGAAGTTGTAGTGTTGGTCCTGAGCCATCTTGTTGGATGTGGGTCTGTAGGTAAGTGTCTCCAAAGTTGGCAAGTGTTTGGATATAGTGCTTTTTGGTTAAACTTATCTCCAGTTGTCATAAACAGATAGCTAAGGGTTAATGTCTATTTCACCTGCAAAGGGGTAACCAAACACCTGACCAGAGGACCAATCAGGAAACAAGATTTTTCAAATCTCAAGGGAGGGAACTTCTGGGTGTGGGT